>NC_044032.1:293098646-293206395 GCF_901765095.1 Microcaecilia unicolor | reverse complement strand
CAAACACGGCTCGGTTAAAGACAGCAGATGGTGCTGTTCCTCTGGCTAAAGGCCACTTTAACTGTAGCATACAGAAACACCCATGGGCAAGCTGTAAGGTGGCTGGCTGTGATCGTATAGTGGTTAGTACTCTGCGTTGTGGCCTGCAGCAACCTCGGTCGATTCCGAGTCACAGCAGAGTAGCAACTTTTGGCCCCTGCAGATAAAATAGGAGGAGGTTTTCCTAGTTCAGGTTGTATTCCAAATCTGCTTTGTTTCCAGAAAAAGGATTAGGAAACATGAAGAGAAGCACAGGAAAGGGAAAACCAGCTACAAGCTAGTACTGGTGGCATATAGGCATCTGCCTTCAAAGCAGTGATGAGCACAATGGCTTAAGTCCTTTTTTCCTGCCTAAGTGTGTTTTCTTAAACATCTGGTCGGCAGCGCTAGCTTTCAGTGGAGGGTTTTCCTTCACGGTAGGAATATTTCGCTCTCTCTGTAGTAAAGTTCTTTCTCTACGTTTTCTCACATCTGTCATAGGGCTGATGACATTAATCCTAAACAAAATGCTCGCACAAACTGGAAAAGGAGACTTTCTCTTTATGACACACTCAGAGGATTAGCAAGCTCATTAAAGGGCAATTGAAGTGTGACAATCTGTATTGTGGAATGCCCAACTAGAGCTTTCACCAGCACATGCTTGCTGCAAGCTTGTTGAAAGTAACAAAACAAGGTTCGGTAAAGACAGCAGATGGTGCTGTTCCTCTGGCTACAGGCCACTTTAACTGTAGCATACAGAAAGCACCATGGACAAGCTGTACGGTGGCTGGCTGTGATCGTATAGTGGTTAGTACTCTGCGTTGTGGCCGCAGCAACCTCTGTTCAACTCCGAGTCACAGCAAGTAGCAACTTTTGGCCCTGCAGATAGAATAGGAGGAGGTTTTCCCAGTTCCCTTTGGATTCCAAATCTGCTTTGTTTGCAGCAGAATGGATTAGAATCATGAAGAGAAGCACAGGAAAGCGAAAACCAGATACAAGCTAGTACTGGTGGCATATAGGCATCTGTCTTCAAAGCAGTGATGAGCACAATGGCTTAAGTCCTTTTTTCCTGCCTAAGTGTGTTTTCTTAAACATCTGGCCAGCAGCGCTAGCTTTCAGTGGAGGGTTTTCCTTCACGGTAGGAATATTTCGCTCTCTCTGCAGTAAAGTTCTTTCTCTACGTTTTCTCACATCTGTCATAGGGCTGATGACATTAATCCTAAACAAAATGCTCGCACAAACTGGAAAAGGAGAGTCTCTCTTTATGACACACTCAGAGGATTAGCAAGCTCATTAAAGGGCAATTGAAATGTGACAATCTGTATTGTGGAAGGCCCTACTAGAGATTTCACCAGCACATGCTTGCTGCAAGCTTGTTGAAAGTAACAAAACAAGGCTCGGTAAAGACAGCAGATGGTGCTGTTCCTCTGGCTACAGGCCACTTTAACTGTAGCATACCGAAAACACCATGGGCAAGCTGTAAGGTGGCTGGCTGTGATCGTATAGTGGTTAGTACTCTGCGTTGTGGCCGTAGCAACCTCGGTTTGACTCTGAGTCATAGCAGGTAGCAACTTTTGGCCCTGCAGATAAAATAGGAGGAGGTTTTCCTAGTTCAGGTTGTATTCCAAATCTGCTTTGTTTGCAGCAGAATGGATTAGAATCATGAAGAGAAGCACAGGAAAGGGAAAACCAGATACAAGCTAGTACTGGTGGCATATAGGCATCTGCCTTCAAAGCAGTGATGAGCACAATGGCTTAAGTCATTTTTTCCTGCCTAAGTGTGTTTTCTTAAACATCTGGCCAGCAGCGCTAGCTTTCAGTGGAGGGTTTTCCTTCACGGTGGGAATATTTCGCTCTCTCTGCAGTAAAGTTCTTTCTCTACGTTTTCTCACATCTGTCATAGGGCTGATGACATTAATCCTAAACAAAATGCTCGCACAAACTGGAAAAGGAGAGTCTCTCTTTATGACACACTCAGAGGATTAGCAAGCTCATTAAAGGGCAATTGAAATGTGACAATCTGTATTGTGGAAGGCCCTACTAGAGCTTTCACCAGCACATGCTTGCTGCAAGCTTGTTGAAAGTAACAAAACAAGGCTCGGTAAAGACAGCAGATGGTGCTATTTCTCTGGCTACAGGCCACTTTAACTGTAGCATACAGAAAACACCATGGGCAAGCTGTAAGGTGGCTGGCTGTGATCGTATAGTGGTTAGTACTCTGCGTTGTGGCCGCAGCAACCTCGGTTCGATTCCAAGTCACAGCAGGTATCAACTTTTGGCCCTGCAGATAAAATAGGAGGAGGTTTTCCTAGTTCAGGTTGTATTCCAAATCTGCTTTGTTTCCAGAAAAATTGGATTAGAAACATGAAGAGAAGCACAGGAAAGGGAAAACCAGATACAAGCTAGTACTGGTGGCATATAGGCATCTGCCTTCAAAGCAGTGATGAGCACAATGGCTTAAGTCCTTTTTTCCTGCCTAAGTGTGTTTCTTAAACATCTGGCCGGCAGCGCTAGCTTTCAGTGGAGGGTTTTCCTTCACGGTAGGAATATTTCGCTCTCTCTGTAGTAAAGTTCTTTCTCTACGTTTTCTCACATCTGTCATAGGGCTGATGACATTAATCCTAAACAAAATGCTCGCACAAACTGGAAAAGGAGAGTTTCTCTCTATGACACACTCAGAGGATTAGCAAGCTCATTAAAGGGCAATTGAAGTGTGACAATCTGTATTGTGGAAGGCCCTACTAGAGCTTTCACCAGCACATGCTTGCTGCAAGCTTGTTGAAAGTAACAAAACAAGGCTCGGTAAAGACAGCAGATGGTGCTGTTCCTCTGGCTACAGGCCACTTTAACTGTAGCATACAGAAAGCACCATGGACAAGCTGTAAGGTGGCTGGCTGTGATCGTATAGTGGTTAGTACTCTGCGTTGTGGCTGCAGCAACCTCGGTTCCACTCCGAATCACAGCAGATAGCAAATTTTGGCCCTGCAGATAGAATAGGAGGAGGTTTTCCTAGTTCCCTTTGGATTCCAAATCTGCTTTGTTTCCAGAAAAAATGGATTAGAAACATGAAGAGAAGCACAGGAAAGGGAAAACCAGCTACAAGCTAGTACTGGTGGCATATAGGCATCTGCCTTCAAAGCAGTGATGAGCACAATGGCTTAAGTCCTTTTTTCCTGCCTAAGTGTGTTTTCTTAAACATCTGGCCAGCAGCGCTAGCTTTCAGTGGAGGGTTTTCCTTCACGGTAGGAATATTTCGCTCTCTCTGCAGTAAAGTTCTTTCTCTACGTTTTCTCACATCTGTCATAGGGCTGATGACATTAATCCTAAACAAAATGCTCGCTCAAACTGGAAAAGGAGAGTCTCTCTTTATGACACACTCAGAGGATTAGCAAGCTCATTAAAGGGCAATTGAAATGTGACAATCTGTATTGTGGAAGGCCCTACTAGAGATTTCACCAGCACATGCTTGCTGCAAGCTTGTTGAAAGTAACAAAACAAGGCTTGGTAAAGACAGCAGATGGTGCTGTTCCTCTGGCTACAGGCCACTTTAACTGTAGCATACAGAAAACACCATGGGCAAGCTGTAAGGTGGCTGGTTGTGATCGTATAGTGGTTAGTACTCTGCGTTGTGGCCGCAGCAACCTCGGTTCGACTCCGAGTCACAGCAGGTAGCAACTTTTGGCCCTGCAGATAAAATAGGAGGAGGTTTTCCTAGTTCAGGTTGTATTCCAAATCTGCTTTGTTTCCAGAAAAAATGGATTAGAAACATGAAGAGAAGCACAGGAAAGGGAAAACCAGCTACAAGCTAGTACTGGTGGCATATAGGCATCTGCCTTCAAAGCAGTGATGAGCACAATGGCTTAAGTCCTTTTTTCCTGCCGAAGTGTGTTTTCTTAAACATCTGGTCGGCAGCGCTAGCTTTCAGTGGAGGGTTTTCCTTCACGGTAGGAATATTTCGCTCTCTCTGTAGTAAAGTTCTTTCTCTACGTTTTCTCACATCTGTCATAGGGCTGATGACATTAATCCTAAACAAAATGCTCGCACAAACTGGAAAAGGAGAGTCTCTCTTTATGACACACTCAGAGGATTAGCAAGCTCATTAAAGGGCAATTAAAATGTGACAATCTGTATTGTGGAAGGCCCTACTAGAGATTTCACCAGCACATGCTTGCTGCAAGCTTGTTGAAAGTAACAAAACAAGGCTCGGTAAAGACAGCAGATGGTGCTGTTCCTCTGGCTACAGCCCACTTTAACTGTAGCATACAGAAAACACCACAGGAAAGCTGTAAGTTGGTTGGCTGTGATCGTATAGTGGGTAGGACTCTGCGTTGTGGCCGCAGCAACCTCGGTTCAACTCCGAGTCACAGCAGGTAGCAAATTTGGGCCCTGCAGATAGAATAGGAGGAGGTTTTCCTAGTTCCCTTTGGATTCCAAATCTGCTTTGTTTGCAGCAGAATGGATTAGAATCATGAAGAGAAGCACAGGAAAGGGAAAACCAAATACAAGCTAGTACTGGTGGCATATAGGCATCTGCCTTCAAAGCAGTGATGAGCACAATGGCTTAAGTCCTTTTTTCCTGCCTAAGTGTGTTTTCTTAAACATCTGGCCGGCAGCGCTAGCTTTCAGTGGAGGGTTTTCCTTCACGGTAGGAATATTTCGCTCTCTCTGTAGTAAAGTTCTTTCTCTACGTTTTCTCACATCTGTCATAGGGCTGATGACATTAATCCTAAACAAAATGCTCGCACAAACTGGAAAAGGAGAGTTTCTCTCTATGACACACTCAGAGGATTAGCAAGCTCATTAAAGGGCAATTGAAGTGTGACAATCTGTATTGTGGAAGGCCCTACTAGAGCTTTCACCAGCACATGCTTGCTGCAAGCTTGTTGAAAGTAACAAAACAAGGCTCGGTAAAGACAGCAGATGGTGCTGTTCCTCTGGCTACAGGCCACTTTAACTGTAGCATACAGAAAGCACCATGGACAAGCTGTAAGGTGGCTGGCTGTGATCGTATAGTGGTTAGTACTCTGCGTTGTGGCTGCAGCAACCTCGGTTCCACTCCGAATCACAGCAGATAGCAAATTTTGGCCCTGCAGATAGAATAGGAGGAGGTTTTCCTAGTTCCCTTTGGATTCCAAATCTGCTTTGTTTGCAGCAGAATGGATTAGAATCATGAAGAGAAGCACAGGAAAGGGAAAACCAGATACAAGCTAGTACTGGTGGCATATAGGCATCTGCCTTCAAAGCAGTGATGAGCACAATGGCTTAAGTCCTTTTTTCCTGCCTAAGTGTGTTTTCTTAAACATCTGGCCAGCAGCGCTAGCTTTCAGTGGAGGGTTTCCTTCACGGTAGGAATATTTCGCTCTCTCTGCAGTAAAGTTCTTTCTCTACGTTTTCTCACATCTGTCATAGGGCTGATGACATTAATCCTAAACAAAATGCTCGCTCAAACTGGAAAAGGAGAGTCTCTCTTTATGACACACTCAGAGGATTAGCAAGCTCATTAAAGGGCAATTGAAATGTGACAATCTGTATTGTGGAATGCCCTACTAGAGCTTTTACCAGCACATGCTTGCTGCAAGCTTGTTGAAAGTAACAAAACAAGGTTCGGTAAAGACAGCAGATGGTGCTGTTCCTCTGGCTACAGGCCACTTTAACTGTAGCATACAGAAAGCACCATGGACAAGCTGTAAGGTGGCTGGCTGTGATCGTATAGTGGTTAGTACTCTGCGTTGTGGCTGCAGCAACCTCGGTTCCACTCCGAATCACAGCAGATAGCAACTTTTGGCCCTGCAGATAGAATAGGAGGAGGTTTTCCTAGTTCCCTTTGGATTCCAAATCTGCTTTGTTTGCAGCAGAATGGATTAGAATCATGAAGAGAAGCACAGGAAAGGGAAAACCAGATACAAGCTAGTACTGGTGGCATATAGGCATCTGCCTTCAAAGCAGTGATGAGCACAATGGCTTAAGTCCTTTTTTCCTGCCTAAGTGTGTTTTCTTAAACATCTGGCCGGCAGCGCTAGCTTTCAGTGGAGGGTTTTCCTTCACGGTAGGAATATTTCGCTCTCTCTGTAGTAAAGTTCTTTCTCTACGTTTTCTCACATCTGTCATAGGGCTGATGACATTAATCCTAAACAAAATGCTCGCACAAACTGGAAAAGGAGAGTTTCTCTCTATGACACACTCAGAGGATTAGCAAGCTCATTAAAGGGCAATTGAAGTGTGACAATCTGTATTGTGGAAGGCCCTACTAGAGCTTTCACCAGCACATGCTTGCTGCAAGCTTGTTGAAAGTAACAAAACAAGGCTCGGTAAAGACAGCAGATGGTGCTGTTCCTCTGGCTACAGGCCACTTTAACTGTAGCATACAGAAAGCACCATGGACAAGCTGTAAGGTGGCTGGCTGTGATCGTATAGTGGTTAGTACTCTGCGTTGTGGCTGCAGCAACCTCGGTTCCACTCCGAATCACAGCAGATAGCAAATTTTGGCCCTGCAGATAAAATAGGAGGAGGTTTTCCTAGTTCAGGTTGTATTCCAAATCTGCTTTGTTTCCAGAAAAAATGGATTAGAAACATGAAGAGAAGCACAGGAAAGGGAAAACCAGCTACAAGCTAGTACTGGTGGCATATAGGCATCTGCCTTCAAAGCAGTGATGAGCACAATGGCTTAAGTCCTTTTTTCCTGCCTAAGTGTGTTTTCTTAAACATCTGGTCGGCAGCGCTAGCTTTCAGTGGAGGGTTTTCCTTCACGGTAGGAATATTTCGCTCTCTCTGTAGTAAAGTTCTTTCTCTACGTTTTCTCACATCTGTCATAGGGCTGATGACATTAATCCTAAACAAAATGCTCGCACAAACTGGAAAAGGAGAGTCTCTCTTTATGACACACTCAGAGGATTAGCAAGCTCATTAAAGGGCAATTGAAGTGTGACAATCTGTATTGTGGAATGCTCTACTAGAGCTTTCACCAGCACATGCTTGCTGCAAGCTTGTTGAAAGTAACAAAACAAGGTTCGGTAAAGACAGCAGATGGTGCTGTTCCTCTGGCTACAGGCCACTATAATTGTAGCATACAGAAAACACCACAGGAAAGCTGTAAGGTGGTTGGCTGTAATCGTATAGTGGTTAGTACTCTGCGTTGTGGCCGCAGCAACCTCTGTTCAACTCCGAGTCACAGCAGGTAGCAACTTTTGGCCCTGCAGATAGAATAGGAGGAGGTTTTCCTAGTTCCCTTTGGATTCCAAATCTGCTTTGTTTGCAGCAGAATGGATTAGAATCATGAAGAGAAGCACAGGAAAGGGAAAACCAGATACAAGATAGTACTGGTGGCATATAGGTATTTGCCTTCAAAGCAGTGATGAGCACAATGGCTTAAGTCCTTTTTTCCTGCCTAAGTGTGTTTTCTTAAACATCTGGCCGGCAGCGCTAGCTTTCAGTGGAGGGTTTTCCTTCACGGTAGGAATATTTCACTCTCTCTGTAGTAAAGTTCTTTCTCTACGTTTTCTCACATCTGTCATAGGGCTGATGACATTAATCCTAAACAAAATGCTCGCACAAACTGGAAAAGGAGAGTTTCTCTTTATGACACACTCAGAGGATTAGCAAGCTCATTAAAGGGCAATTGAAGTGTGACAATCTGTATTGTGGAATGCCCTACTAGAGCTTTCACCAGCACATGCTTGCTGCAAGCTTGTTGAAAGTAACAAAACAAGGTTCGGTAAAGACAGCAGATGGTGCTGTTCCTCTGGCTACAGGCCACTTTAACTGTAGCATACAGAAAACACCACAGGAAAGCTGTAAGGTGGTTGGCTGTGATCGTATAGTGGTTAGTACTCTGCGTTGTGGCCGCAGCAACCTCGGTTCAACTCCGAGTCACAGCAGGTAGCAAATTTGGGCCCTGCAGATAGAATAGGAGGAGGTTTTCCTAGTTCCCTTTGGATTCCAAATCTGCTTTGTTTGCAGCAGAATGGATTAGAATCATGAAGAGAAGCACAGGAAAGGGAAAACCAGCTACAAGCTAGTACTGGTGGCATATAGGCATCTGCCTTCAAAGCAGTGATGAGCACAATGGCTTAAGTCCTTTTTTCCTGCCTAAGTGTGTTTTCTTAAACATCTGGCCGACAGCGCTAGCTTTCAGTGGAGGGTTTTCCTTCATGGTAGGAATATTTCGCGCTCTCTGCAGTAAAGTTCTTTCTCTACGTTTTCTCACATCTGTCATAGGGCTGATGACATTAATCCTAAACAAAATGCTCGCACAAACTGAAAAAGGAGAGTCTCTCTTTATGACACACTCAGAGGATTAGCAAGCTCATCAAAAGGGCAATTGAAATAAAATGTGGTTTTAACTATGTCTGCTTAGGTATTTGGATACTGCCACTGAATTTTGGCGCACCTAAGTGAATTGAAGGAGCTGCCCATACCTGGATAAGGGCCCCACAAGGCTTCCCTATCCCCTGTCCGTTCCTCCAACCCCTTCCAACAGTCATAACAGTCTGATCACTAAAAACGTTTAACTCCTAACCCTTATTCACTTGTTCAGAACCCTTATTTTATCATCCTTGCTTTAATATTCCTTTATCTCTTATTTGTCCTGTTTGTCCTAATTAGATTGTAAGCTCTGTCGAGCAGGGACTGTCTCTTCATGTTAAGCTCTGTCGAGCAGGGACTGTCTCTTCCTGTTCAAGTGTACAGCGCTGCGTACGTCTAGTAGCGCTTTAGAAATGATAAGTAGTAGTAGTGTAGGAGTGGACAAGTGAACACTGGACACAGCCTGCAGCCATCACTAGACTAGCAGGACGACCTCAAGCTCTGTGCAGACTACTTATAGACTTTGCTCTGTGCATACAACTTATGGACTTTGCCTTCTTTGGGGCATACTCTATACTTGAATGTTTACTGAACACTTGCATCTTCTTGTATTGTGCCTTAACCACAAACTGTCAGCTCCTGCTAGCTAGATAGATAACTGTCTGAGACAGGATGCAGGTGCATTAGATAAACAGCTTGTAACATTTAGTTGCCAAGGCTTGCACACAGAATTCAGCCTGCACGTAGACGCCACATGAATAGATAGCCTGTGAGGGTGTTGCCACCCCCATCCTGCGTCTCTGAGCCTAACGAGTCTTATCTCCTCTGTGAAAGAAGCATTGTATGATTATGTGTGTGTGTGTGTGTGCAAAACAGGATGATAAGTTTCGTTTTCTTTGCCTGTATTATTTCAGTATTATGACGTGTATATGTACTGTGAGAACTACAAGAACTACAAATGTTTACTGCGCATGTCATACTGTGACGTATAAGGGGCCTAATGCGCAGGCCCAGCAGGGAGGTATAAATGTGAGTGTCAGGTGATTTCTGACACACAGTATCCTGAGACTGAACTCAGTACTGTTCATTGCTAGCAATAAAGCTGCCTTGTTTTCGGAACCATTTGCCTCTTGTCTCCTGATTTACTTAGCCGAAGATTCTGTTACATTTTCTGGCGAGCCAGCCAGGAGTATATAGAGGGAAACGGATTACATTCTTTCCCCTCCCCCGCCGCGGTCGGGTAATCTGCCCCCCTCCAAGGAGGTGGTAAGTGGCCACCGCTGATTTCAGCGTCCATCTCCCGAAGGAGGGCTGATAGACGCCGGCTGACTGGCGGTGAGGCCGTGTGGTTCCAGCAAGGCACCTTTTCTTTTTTTTTGCCTCGAACTCCGGAGAGAAGCGCGCCAACAGGCCACGTCCGAAGACGGCGGACAGGTGAGTATACTCTGGGTAGTGACCGGCCCGGTAAAGGGTCGAAGAAGAGGCTTGATCACCCTCTTGGCCAGTGGCTAATACGGACTAGGTCCCGAAACCCACTAGGCTCTGCGAAGAAACCGAACGGGAGGGTTTCTTGTGGCGTATGAAAGTTGAGTGAGTGGGCCTGCAGTTTTGGATCGGGCAACCGCATTCCGGTCAGGCCGGCTGTTGACCCTTTTGTGTCCGGTGGAACGAGACCCCTTACTCCTCCACCACCCCTTTCCCTCTTTGTCTGTCTCCTATCCTTTGGCACTCAGGTTAGGATGGGCGGGGGTGGGTCTACTCCGTTAGACTTAATGATGGAACACTTTAGCAAAGTGTTCGACCAGGAACAATGCAGTAAAGCTGGGATGATAGAGCGATGTCTATTTATGTGGCCCAGGTTAGGGAGATTTGTCGATTGGCCACCGGAAGGGTCATTCTAATATGAAAAAGTGGCGGCAGTCATGAATGTGGTTATAGTTGAGGGAAATCCAGGCTGTCCCGAGGATATCCCATATGTGGAAGGGTGGCTTGATGTAGTCCGGAACCCGCCGGTCTGGGCCCAGCACAAGGTGGAAAAGGCCGCCCTTATGGTGATAAGTCAAAGGAAGGGTCGCAAGACCAAGTTGAAAGCCCATACCATGCCCAATATTCTCAACTACCCGGCAACTGTTGCCGTTGCGAAGGCCGTAGGGAACACCCCCATCACTGAAGCAGCCACGCCCCGTACTACCACCACGGAGGCCACACCCCGTACTACCAGTACTACCAGTACCCTCCCGAGACCAAGACCTCTGAAAGAAATCCGAGGGAAAGTTCAGGGCCCCCAGAATCCCGAAAAGGTTCCTCCGACGGCCCCTATACTCAGTACGGTAGAGGCCTACGAGGAGGAGGCAGCACCCCCCCCCCCCCCCCCCACAGTCCCATATATCCCAACCTCGCGAACTTGACAGAGGGCCAGAATAACGCCGAGGCCTCCGGCCCAGAGTCGGACGTGGAAGAAACTTCCCGAGCAAGTACTCCCGAATCAACGGGCCCCGGAACCTCCAGGAAGAGCCAGAGGGTTACTAAACCGATAACCCGATTTCCCCAGTCGAGTCCGATAAGTACCCTTCCTCCAAGTCAGCGGGCGGATGTCGCCGACCTGTTTCCGATCCGACAATCAACAACATACACTCCGACCCCGGGAGGCCAGCCCATCGAGTCAACAGTCTATAGTCACGTCCCATTCTCTAGTGCCGACTTGTATAACTGGAAGGTGCATGGGCCTTCCTACGACCAAAAACCCGAACAACTTGTAGAACTGGTGGAGGGCATAATATACAGCTACAACCCAACCTGGGGTGATCTCCGGCAGTTGGGTGCCCACATCCTGACTACTGAGGAACACCGCCTGCTACAACAGAATATGGAGGAAGCGGTCCGGAGGGCCCACCCGGACGAAGCGCAGATAGAAGACCGCTTAAGAAGGGAGGTGCCCACCGCATATCCTGATTGGGACTATCGGACGGAGGATGGTCAAACCCGCACCCATCAATACCAGCAGGCCTATCTGGCGGCCCTGAAAAAAGGCAAACAGAAAATTACTAATATGGGAAAAATTCACAACGTTGTTCAACAAAAGCATGAGAGCCCAGGGGATTTCCTTGAACGCCTGATGGAAGCGTTTAGGAGACACAGCCCAATAAATCCCGAAGATCCAAAAAATGTCCCCACAGTGGTCATGAGCTTTGTCAGCCAGTCAGCACCGGACATAAGAAAGAAACTCCAGAAGACTGAAGGATTTGAGGGGATGAGTATAAGCCAACTGAAGGCCATAGCCGATCGCGTGTTCGGATACCGTGATCAGGAAGAGAAATCCGAGGCTCGGAAAGAGGCAAGCAGACGGATGCGTGAGAATGCAGATGTACTGGCCGCGGTGTTGGAAGAGCGCCTGGGATCAAGACCGCGCGGCAGAGGAAGGGGCCGAAGGGGTAGAGGAACGCGGTCCCCCATAGGATGGAACCAGTGTGCCAACTGCCGACAAGAAGGGCACTGGTGGGCGGACTGCCCGGAGAAGCCACGAGACCAGAATCGAGAGGGGGCGGACGACGACCGCCCACGAGGCCCCAGGCAAGGACAGCGAGGCCGAGGCCGGGGACACATTGAACAACAGGAATGGCAAATGGCCCTTAACGCGGCCCGGGGCTATCCCGCATGAAGTGACCGGGAGGGCAGAGTCCCCACTGACCCTCTGGTGGAAATCCGAGTGGGGACACAACTAATGAAGGCCCTATTAGACACAGGGGCCCAACAATCTGTCATCACCACTGCCATAGCCCCTCCCACGAAAGAAACCATACCGATTGTGGGAGCCTCTGGAAAGTCCCTCACTGCCCCGCTCCTCAAGGAATGCCATGTCCAAATCGGAGGGACGATGGTGTCTCATCAGTTCATACATATCCCCGAATGTCCAGTCCCCCTGATTGGCCGGGACCTACTGTGCAAGCTCCAAGCCACCTTACGATTCAAGGCTACGGGAGAAGTAGAAGCCCAGTTTGAAGACCGGCCAGTAACACTTATCTGCCCTGTACAAGAAGAATGGAGACTGCACACCCCCTTATTCGCAGGCCCCGACGACTGCCGCTATTGCCAGGATACCCCTTTCGCACGGCAGAGAAGAACCCTCATGGCTGGGGTGCCCGGCGTGTGGGCAGAAGTGAACCCCGGCGGACTTGCTGTCAACACCATCCCCATCTGGGTCGAACTCAAACCTAATGCCCAGATTGTCAACCAAGGACAGTACCACATCCCCTATGCAGCCCAACACAGTATGCAAACGCATCTACAGAACCTCCTTCAACAAGGGGTCTTCAAACCGGCCAGATCTGCTTGGAACACCCCACTGCTGCCCGTTAAGAAGCCAGGAACATCAGAGTACAGACCCATCCAGGACCTGAGGAAGGTCAACAACCAGGTGGCTGACATAGTTGCCCTCGTACCTAACCCTTACTCCATTCTAGCCCAAGTGCCAGCCCAAACCAAGTGGTATAGTGTCATTGATCTGAAGGATGCTTTCTTCTTCATCCCTCTTGCTGCTGATAGCCAGCAGTTGTTTGCCTTCACGTGGGAAGACTTACAGACTGGGAGTAAGCAGCAATTCACATGGACCCGGCTCCCCCAGGGATTCAAGAATTCACCTACCCTCTTCGGTGACCAACTTGCCCAAGACTTGAAGATCTACCAGGACGAGTATGGGCCTGTCGTCCAGTACGTGGACGACCTGTTGGTAGCCCGGGAAACATACACGGATTGTGCAGAAGCTACCCTTTACCTCTTGAAAACCTTGGAAACTCAAGGGTACAGAGCCAGCCGAAAAAAGGCCCAGATATGTGAGATTGAAGTCGAGTATCTGGGATTTCGCCTCCGAGAAGGAACCCGAAGGCTCGGTACACCCCGTACCCAAGCTATTCGCAACCAACCCATTCCTGCCAATAAGAAAGAACTGCGTGCGCTACTAGGAGCAGCTGGATACTGCCGGATCTGGATCATTAACTTCACTGTTTTGACCCAGGACCTGTACACCAAGCTGAAGGGACCTGAACTCGAGGGCCAGACCCTCCAGTGGGAGAAACACGAACTGAAGGCTCTCCAGGACCTCAAAGAGGCCTTCGTGGCCCCACCAGCGCTCAGATTGCCAGATGTGACCAAACCGTTCCACTTGTTCGTCGACGAGAAGAAGGGATTGGCACTTGAGGTCCTCACCCAAATGGTTGGCACCTGGCAACGACCTGTAGCATACCTTTCCAAGGGCATGGACAACGTGGCAAGAGGTTGGCCGGGGTGTCTTCAAAGCATTGCGGCTGCATGCCTGTTGATACACGAGGCCAACAAACTCACCTTCGGCCAGACGCTCCTTGTGACTACGCCCCATACCATCCGCGGCCTGCTCGAGAGTCATGGGCCCCGATGGATGACTAACTCCCGACTAGTCAAGTACCAAGCCCTCCTGTGCGAGAACCCGGAGGTGCAAATTCAGGACACCACCAACCTAAACCCTGCTACCCTTCTCCCGGCCCCGGAACCACCATTCCATGACTGTGAAGAGGTAATGGCCACTGTACATTCTAGCAGACCTGACCTCAAAGATCAGCCCTGGCAGGGGGGAATCACCTTGTTCACGGACGGAAGTAGTCAAGTGATCGAAGGAATCCGGAAAGCTGACTATGCCGTCGTATCTGAGGATCACGTGATCGAGGCTATGGCCCTGCCACCCGGAACATCAGCCCAGAAAGCCGAATTGATCGCCCTCATTAGGGCTCTCCTCTGGGCAGAGGGAAAAATTGTGAATATTTACACTGACTCCAAGTATGCCTTCCTTACCCTCCAGGTACACGGTGCCTTGTACAAAGAAAGAGGCTTCTTAACAGCTGAAGGGAAGGGGCTCGCAAATGCCACTGAGATCTGCAAACTACTCGAGGCTGTGTGGAAACCAAAGAAAGTAGCTGTGATACATTGCAGGGCTCACACAGGCCGGACGGACCCCATTGCCCGGGGAAACCAGCGGGCAGATGATGCAGCAAAAAGGGCAAGTCAGCTCCCTCATTCCTCTGACCCCGTGCTTTTCGTCCATCTTCCCACAGAGGCCCCCATCTATGCCCCACAAGAAACAGAGTGGGCCCGGCAAGAGGGCCTGGAATCGAGTAATGGATGGTGGATACTACAGGATGGCCGAATATGGATATCCGAAGCCCTGGCCTGGACGGTGATCAGGGAAGCCCACAACCGCACCCACCTGGGCAGAGACGCCTTGGGACGCCTGCTCGAGAAGACCTACTATGTCAACAAACTATCCCTCTGGACCAAGAATGCTTCCAGCCAATGCACAACTTGTGCCCGGAACAACCCATGGACAGGACCAGGTCCTGCTCCTGGTCACATCCTCCGGGGCACCAGTCCATTTCACGTCTGCCAGATTGACTTCACGCACATGCCCCCAGTACTGTTCATTGCTAGCAATAAAGCTGCCTTGTTTTCGGAACCATTTGCCTCTTGTCTCCTGATTTACTTAGCCGAAGATTCTGTTACAGTAGTAGTAGTAGTAGGTTTTCCTAGTTCCAGTTGGATTCCAAATCTGCTTTGTTTCCAGAAAAAATGGATTAGAAACATGAAGAGAAGCACAGGAAAGGGAAAACCCGATACAAGCTAGTACTGGTGGCATATAGGCATCTGCCTTCAAAGCAGTGATGAGCACAATGGCTTAAGTCCTTTTTTCCTGCCTAAGTGTGTTTTCTTAAACATCTGGCCGGCAACGCTAGCTTTCAGTGGAGGGTTTTCCTTCACGGTAGGAATATTTCGCTCTCTCTGCAGTAACGTTCTTTCTCTACGTTTTCTCACATCTGTCATAGGGCTGATGACATTAATCCTAAACAAAATGCTCGCACAAACTGAAAAAGGAGAGTCTCTCTTTATGACACACTCAAGGGTTAGCAAGCTCATTAAAGGGCAATTGAAATGTGACAATCTGTATTGTGGAAGGCCCTACTAGAGCTTTCACCAGCACATACTTGCTGCAAGCTTGTTGAAAGTAACAAAACAAGGCTCAGTAAAGACAGCAGATGGTGCTGTTCCTCCGGCTACAGGCCACTTTAACTGTAGCATACAGAAAACTCCATGGGCTGGCTGTGATCGTATAGTGGTTAGTACTCTGCGTTGTGGCCGCAGTAACCTTGGTTCGACTCCGAGTCACAGCAGGTAGCAACTTTTGGCCCTGCAGTTAGAATAGGAGGAGGTTTTCCTAGTTCCAGTTGGATTCCAAATCTGCTTTGTTTCCAGAAAAATGGATTCGAAACATGAAGAGAAGCACAGGAAAGGGAAAACCAGATACAAGCTAGTACTGGTGGCACATAGGCATTTGCCTTCAAAGTAGTGTTGAGCACAATGGTTTAAGTCCTTGGTTTCCTGCCTATGTGTGTTTTCTTAAACATCTGGCCAGCAGCACTTGCTTTCAGGGGAGGGTTTTCCTTCACGGTAGGAATATTTCGCTCTCTGTGTAGTAAAGTTCTTTCGTTACATTTTTTCACATCTATCATAGGGCTGATGACATTAATCCTAAACAAAATGCTCGCACACACTGGAAAAGGAGAGTCTCTCTTTATGACACACTCAAGGGTTAGCAAGCTCATTAAAGGGCAATTGAAGTGTGACAATCTATATTGTGGAAGGCCCTACTAGAGCTTTCACCAGCACATGCTTGCTGCAAGCTTGTTGAAAGTAACAAAACAAGGCTCGGTAAAGACAGCAGGTGGTGCTGTTCCTCTGGCTACAGGCCACTTTAACTGTAGCATACAGAAAGCACCATGGGCAAGGTGGCTGGCTGTGATCGTATAGTGCTTAGTACTCTGCGTTATGGCTGCAGCAACCTCGGTTTGACTCCAAGTCACAGCAGGTAGCAACTTTTGGCCCTGCAGATAGAATAGGAGGAGGTTTTCCTAGTTCCGGTTGGATTCCAAATCTGCTTTGTTTCCAGAAAAAATGGATTAGAAACATGAAGAGAAGCACAGGAAAGGGAAAACCAGATACAAGCTAGTACTGGTGGCACATAGGCATTTGCCTTCAAAGTAGTGTTGAGCACAATGGTTTAAGTCCTTGGTTTCCTGCCTATGTGTGTTTTCTTAAACATCTGGCCAGCAGCACTTGCTTTCAGGGGAGGGTTTTCCTTCACGGTAGGAATATTTCGCTCTCTGTGCAGTAAAGTTCTTTCTTTACATTTTTTCACATCTATCATAGGGCTGATGACATTAATCCTAAACAAAATGCTCGCAGAAACTGAAAAAGGAGAGTCTCTCTTTATGACACACTCAGAGGATTAGCAAGCTCATTAAAGGGCAATTGAAGTGTGACAATCTGTATTGTGGAAGGCCCTACTAGAGCTTTCACCAGCACATGCTTGCTACAAGAATGCTGAAAAATGGATTAGAAACATGAAGAGAAGCACAGGAAAGGGAAAGCAAGATACAAGCTTGTAGTGGTTGCATATAGGCATCTGCCTTCAAAGCATTGATAAGCACAATGGCTTAGGTCCTTGTTTTCCTGCCTAAGTGTGTTTTCTTAAACATCTGACCGGTTGCGCTAGCTTTCAGGGGAGGGTCTTCCTTCACGGTAGGAATATTTCGCTCTCTGTGCAGTAAATTTCTTTCTCTACATTTTTTCACATCTATCAAAGGGCTGATGACATTAATCCTAAACAAAAAGCACCATTGGCTGGCTGTGATCGTATAGTGGTTAGTACTCTGCAAAGAAACAAAACAAGGCTCAGTAAAGACAGCAGATGGTGCTGTTTCTCTGGCTACAGGCCACTTTAACTGTAGCATACAGAAAGCACCACGGGCAAGCTGTAAGGTGGCTGGCTGTGATCGTATAGTGGTTAGTACTCTGCACTGTGGCTGCAGCAACCTCGGTTCACCTCCGAGTCACAGCAGGTAGCAAATTTTGGCCCTGCAGATAGAATAGGAGGAGGCTTTCCTAGTTCCGGTTGGATTCCAAATCTGGTTTGTTTGCAGAAAAATGGATTAGAACCGTGAAGAGAAGCACAGGAAAGGGAAAGCGAGATACAAGCTAGTACTGGTGGCATATAGGCATCCCTGGAGCAGTTTTTAGTGGGTGCAGTGCACTTGAGGCAGGCGGACCCAGGCCCATCCCCCCTTTCCTGTTATACTTGTGCTGGTAATTGTTGAGCCCACCAAACCCCCCCAAACCCACTGTACCCACATGTAGGTGCCCTCTTCACTCCTTAGGGCTATGGTAGTGGTGTAGTGTTGTGGAGGAGTGGGCTTTGGGGGGCCCAGCACTGAAGGTAAGGGAGCTATGGAGCTGGGAGTAATTTGTGAAGTCCACTGCAGTGTCCCCTAGGGTGCCCTGGCATGTGAGGGGGCTAGTGCACTATGAATGCTGGCTCCACCCACAACCAAATAGCTTGGATTTGGTCGTTTTTGAGATGGGCGTCCTCGGTTTCCATTATCGCTGAAAAGCGGGAACGACCATCTCAAAAAGGACCTAAGGTCGACCTTAATGTGGAGATTTGGGCGTCCCCGACCTTATTATTGAAACGAAAGATGGACGCCAATCATGTTTCAATAATACGGATTGCCCCGCCCCTTTACAATTTGTAAGTATGTAGCTCATCTTCAATATCTCTCTGTTCTCAAGTCCTGATGTACAATCCATGCATGATTTAAGTTTACAGTTTATCTCAGTAATCTCCAGTTTAAGAGCCACTAGACTTGAAAAGTAATCTGGAATTATTTTTTTGATTGCTCTTAACTCCGCAATATTAGGTTCAATAAACTCTTGGTGTTCTCTTGCCTGAACCATATTGAGAGGAATCCGGCAGTCTTGTTTTATATGCTTATTACTCGATCCTGTTGTGTAAGATGCTTCCAATTTTATTATCTCTGTTGTTGGGCGTATCTATCACGTTGGAACTAGTAATTATTTTGAGCTTTGTGGTAAAATTAAAAGTAGAAATTAGTGTTCAAAAATTGCAGATTGGAGGAGCAACAATCCTAAGCAGCCATCCTCCAGCGAGCCTGGCTCCACCCCCTATGAACTTTTTTTTAAAATCTAAATTGGTCATAGAGTCAAATCTAGTTTTCATGCACTTCATCTTATTCATTCAGTCGGTGCTATTTTGATGAATCCATGTTCAGCACTCTCCTGTATGCTCTAGTTGCATTCACACAAGACTACTGTAATGTTGTCTACTCTGGCATCTCTTCTGTTCTATAACGACTCCAATCGGTCCAAAATACCTCTATCATCTCTTGGTCACTTTGACTGACTTATACCTCTTTTTCTTTGCCATCACTGACTCCCCATTATCCAGTGGATTAAATTTAAGGTTTGAATCATAGCACACAAGGCACTCCACACTGGGCAGCCCCCCCTATCTTGCCTCTTTGATTTCCCCCATGTCCCTGCTCTACTACTACTACTACTATTTAGCATTTCTATAGCGCTACAAGGCGTACGCAGCGCTGCACAAACATAGAAGACAGTCCCTGCTCAAAGAGCTTACAATCTAATAGGCAAAAAATAAAGTAAGCAAATCAAATCAATTAATGTGTACAGGAAGGAGGAGAGGAGAGTAGGTGGAGGCGAGTGGTTACAAGTGGTTATGAGTCAAAAGCAATGTTAAAGAGGTGGGCTTTCAGTCTAGATTTAAAGGTGGCCAAGGATGGGGCAAGATGTAGGGGCTCAGGAAGTTTATTCCAGGCGTAGGGTGCAGCGAGACAGAAGGCGCGAAGTCTGGAGTTGGCAGTAGTGGAGAAGGGAACAGATAAGAAGGATTTATCCATGGAGCGGAGTGCACGGGAAGGGGTGTAGGGAAGGACGAGTGTGGAGAGATACTGGGGAGCAGTAGAGTGAGTACATTTATAGGTTAGTAGAAGAAGTTTGAACAGGATGCGAAAACGGATAGGGAGCCGGTGAAGCGACTTGAGGAGAGGGGTAGTATGAGTAAAGCGACCCTGGTGGAAGACAAGACGGGCAGCAGAGTTTTGAACCGATTGGAGAGGGGAGAGGTGACTAAGTGGGAGGCCAGCAAGAAGCAGATTGCAGTAGTCTAAACAAGAGGTGACAAGGGTGTGGATAAGGGTTTTGGTAGAGTGCTCGGAAAGAAAGGGGCGGATTTTACGGATGTCGTAAAGAAAGAAACGACAGGTCTTGGCGATCTGCTGGATATGAGCAGAGAAGGAGAGAGAAGAGTCAAAGATGACCCCAAGGTTTCCAGCTAAGGAGACAGGGAGAATGAGAGAGCCATCAACAGAAATAGAAAACAGGGGGGGGGGGGGGGGGGGGGGAGTGGGGAGGTGGGTTTGGGGGGAAAAATGAGAAGCTCGGTTTTGGTCATATTTAATTTCAGGTGGCGTTGAGACATCCAGACAGCAATGTCAGACAAGCACGCTGAAACTTGGTTTGGATGCAAGGTGAGATATCAGGGGTAGAAAGGTAGATTTGGGAGTCATCAGCATAGAGATGGTAGGAAAAGCCATGGGATGAGATTAATGAACCAAGGGAAGAAGTGTAGATAGAAAAGAGGAGGGACCAAGAACAGAACCCTGAGGTACGCCGACAGGCAGAGGGATAGAAGTAGAAGAGGATCCACCAGAGTGAACACTGAAGGTGCGGAGGGAGAGGTAGGAAGAGAACCAGGAAAGGACAGAGCCCTGGAATCCAAGTGAGGACAGGGTATCGAGGAGTATGCTGTGATCGACAGTGTCAAAAGCAGCGGAAAGATCAAGAAGAATGAGGATGGAATAGAGACCTCTGGATTTAGCCAGTAATAGGTCATTGGAGACTTTAGTAAGCGCAGTTTCGGTTGAGTGGAGAGGGTGAAAACCAGATTGTAGTGGGTCAAGAATAGCATGTGAGGAGAGAAAATCAAGGCAGCGGTGGTGAACAGCACGCTCAAGTAATTTGGAGAGAAAAGGGAGGAGGGAGATGGGTCGGTAATTAGAGGGACAAGTAGGGTCGAGTGAAGGCTTCTTAAGGAGAGGTGTGACCACAGCATGTTTAAAGGCAGTAGAGACAGTTGCAGTGGAAAGTGAGAGGTTGAGAATGTGACAGATAAAAGGAATAAGAGCAGGTGAGATGGCATTAAGAAGGTGGGTGGGAATGGGATCAGAGGAACAGGTGGTACATTTTGAGGAAGAAAGGAGAAGTGTAGTTTCCTCTATAGTAACTTCAGGAAAGGAGGAAAAGGAATGAGGGGAAGGAGAGAGAGGGGAACGGACTAGTGGAGGGAGAGGTGGCAAGGTAGAGAATTCAAGGTTTATCTTTTGAACCTTGTCGTGAAAGAATTCAGCAAGGGTCTGAGGAGATAATGAAGGGGGAGTTGGGGGAGGGGGCACCTTGAGGAGAGAGTTCAATGTGGTGAAGAGAAGTCGAGGGTTATAGCCAAGAGAGTTGGTCAGTTGGAGTGGAGGAGTGGCCTGGCCTAGTGGTTAGGGTTAGGGTGGTGGACTTTGGTCCTGGGGAACTGAGGAATTGAGTTCGATTCCCGGCACAGGCAGCTCCTTGTGACTTTGGGCAAGTCACTTAACCCTCCATTGCCTGCCATGAGTGGGAAAGCGCGGGATACAAATGTAACAAAAATAAATAAATAAATATAATAATCCTGTTTGGCACATAAAAGAGCAGATTGGAAGGAGGTCAGCATGAACTTAAAGTGTAAGAAATCAGCAAGGGCCCGAGATTTCCGCCAGAGGCGTTCGGCAGAGCGGGTACAGGAACGTAGGTAGCGGATATTAGAAGTCAGCCAAGGTTGGGGTTTTGTACGCCTTATAGGGCGGGTCATCAAAGGTGCAAGAGTGTCTAAGGCAGAGGATAGAGTACTGTAAGAAGAAACAGCCTCATTGACAGATGGATGGTGCCACAGTAGAGAGGAGGTTTGAAACATGGGAGGATAGAGATGAAGGGTCAATATCGTGAAGATTCCTAGATAAATTAGATAAGAAAGGACGGGACTGGGAGGGAGGAGATTTAAGTGTGAAAGTTATAAGATGGTGATCAGAAAGGGGAAGATCAGAGGCAAACTAGAGGGTGAACAGTTGGAGGAGAAGATGAGATCAAGACAGTGACCATTTTGATGAGTGGGGGAGGTGGAGCATAGTTGGAGATTAAAGGAGGATGTTAAAGCGAGTAACCTGGAAATATAAGAGTTGGAAGGATCATTAGCAGGAATATTAAAGTCACCAAGGATGAGAGAGGGGGAGGAAGGATCATGGATCATGGAAGAAGGCAAGCCAGGCATCAAAGTCACTGAGAAAGGATGAAAGGGACTTATCAGGGGGACAATAAATGACCGCTATTCGAACAGGCAGAGGAGAGAAAAGGCGGATAGAGTGGACTTCAAAGGAGGAAAAACAGTGAGATTGAGGTGGAAGAAGGGGTTGAAATCTGGAGGAGGGAGAGAGAAGTAGTCCAACACCGCCCCCACGACCAGCAGGGCAAGGAGTATGTGAAAAAAGATAACCGCCATGGCAGAGGGCTGCGACTGAAGCAGAGTCATCAGGGCAGAGCCAGGTTTCTGTTATGGCGAGCAGATGGAGGTGACGCGAGATAAAGAGGTCCTGGATATAGGGGAGTTTGTTACAGATAGAGCAGGCAATCCATAGGGCGCAAGAGAAGGGCAGAGGAGGGGAGTAGAGGAATAGAGATGAGGTTACAGAGGTCGCGGTGAGATCTGTAGAGTTGGGATAATAGTTGGTGAGGAGGGCCAGGATTGGGATTGATGTCACCGGCTGAGAGTAAGAGAAGGAGTAAAAGAGAGCGGAGGAGAGTAGGAGAGGTGTGGCCACGAAGGCATCGAAGGCGAGAAGTATTTAGGTGGAATGGGGAAGGCAAAATTGAGGGAAGATCCAAAGAGATCCAAGATGGCTGCCTGAGTAGACGTGCAGGAAAGAGCTCCAGAAATCTTCTAGTAAAATTGCCAATTGAGAAACCGCGGCCCTGGAATGGGGAAGCGGAAAGGAAAACTCGGAGTACCTTCCTCCACAGGCAGGGTTGACTCACCTCTCATGCGGCAATTGACGCTTGAAGAATCAGGGCTCCGAATGCCGGGAACCGGAGTGAACGCTTTGGGAGGTCCGGGAGAACAATCTGACCTAAGCGCCGAGGGAGCGTCTTTGAGCCCTCCTCCGATAATAGCCCCTCCAAGACCGGGAAGTGAAACCGCGGGGCAGAGAGCGCAGCAAGCTGAGTCCGGAAGTCGGTCATCCGCAACTGCGAGTGGGGGCCCTACCGCCGCGTCGACGCCAGTGAGTTTGTCATCTCAGACAGGAATGTCTGAAAGAAGTCCTGTTGCACCTTCTACGACTCTTGGAGGTAGATGCACTAAACGTTTTTCATCGTTAAATGAGCCCTCAGGGAAGAATTTCCTATCCTTTCCATGCACTTAAGCCTATTTTCCGACGACAGTAGCAGCTAACGAAAACGGAATGGAGATGAGCAATTAGTGTGAAAACCCCATTGAAACGACATGCACTAACCTTTTCCGATTGCCTTTACGCAGGAAAAAGGCAGGAAAACTAACGAGAGGTCTGGACCTCTCGTTAGGACAGCTCCGTGGCAGGAAAAAGTGTTAAGTGAAAAAATAAACAAACTTTGAGCCAATCCCAGCGCATTAGCAGAGCTAAAAGCGCTGTGATTGGTCCAAAGGACCTCAGAAAACACATAAAAAAATAAAAATAAAAAAAGGATCGGGAGGGGGCAAGGGCGCTCATCAGGAGAGTCCTGTACGGACGGCCTTGCCCCCCCCCCCCACTGCTCCCCACTTTCCGCCGCTCCCCCCACCCCGAAAAAGCAAACTTCTAGAAGCCCCTGCCCCCCTCCCTTCCTCACTACTCTCTCACCTCAGCTCCGCCTCCCGACATCCTCCGTCCGTGCCCCGCCCCCTTTTGGGGTCGTCGCCGCCATTCCTCTCCTCCATCGGGCCCCCCTTCCTCTTACCGGGCCCGTGCAGCGCCTCTCTCCTCTGTCCAAAGGCGCTGCACGGGCAAGAAGAAAGCTGAATCAGCTGATGCCTGCCTTCGCGATGGCGCGTCTTTCTTCTGCTGTGCCCGCCCCTGTCTGACGTCAGTAACCTACGTAGGTTACTGACGTCAGACAGGGGCGGGCCCAGGAGGAGAAAGACGCTCTATCGAAGCTAGGCGAAGGCAGGCATCAGCTGATTCAGCTTTCTTCTTGCCCGTGCAGCGCCTTCGGACAGAGGAGAGAGGCGCTGCACGGGCCCGGTAAGAGGAAGGGGGGCCCGATGGAGGAGAGGAATGGCGGCGACGACCCCAAAAGGGGGCGGGGCACGGACGATGTCGGGAGGCGGAGCTGAGGTGAGAGAGTAGTGAGGAAGGGAGGGGGGCAGGGGCTTCTAGAAGTTTGCTTTTTCGGGGTGGGGGGAGCGGCGGAAAGTGGGGAGGGGGCAGGGGCTGCTAGAATTTTGCTTTTTCGGGGTGGGGGGAGCGGCGGAAAGTGGGGAGCAGCGGGGGGGGGGGCAAGGCCGTCAGTACAGGACGCTCCTGATGAGCGCCCTTGCCCCCTCCCGACCCTTTTTTTTTATTTTTGTTTTTATTTGGGAGCCATGTGCTTGCGATTTGACTGTGTTTTGACTGTTTGTGGCATGCGCAGAGCAGCTAACATAACGCTTGGCTGCTCTGCGCATGATTTGGGGGCCGATTAACGATGTGTATTGTGATTCTTTGATACATTGTACGTTTCACTACCGATCTCAGCATGTGTGACTTTTTTTTTTGGTGCATTTTTCGTTATTTTAAAATCGTTAGGGACTTTAACGATTTAGATTTTTTTACGTTTGGTTGCTGCATCTGCCTCTTGGAGTTTTGAGCAAACCAGCGACCGTTACAATGGATTCCTTATGGGAGGCAATACACGGACTGAACACCAACTTGCTGCAAATAACAGGTATTTTTAGAGGTGAAGTAACGGAGCTAAAGCAATTACAACATGATTTAGAAGGAAAAATTGCAGAACAATCTACAAAGATGGAACTTTTTGATAATGATCTTAAAACGGTGAATTCTTCTATGCAAGTATTGATGAAAGATAGTAATTTCCAAAAGCGAAAAACAGAATATCTGGAAAATCAGATTAGGGGAAACAATTTACGTTTCCTTAATTTTCCTAAAACGCCTCTCATGCCAGCTGTAGATATGTTTAAAAAATATCTCAATGAAGTATTGGATATTCCCTCTGAGGGATATCCACCCATCACAAGATTATTGTATATCTCTGGGGCTGGAGAGACAAAATTGCCTGTTAACCCCCAACCTGATTTAAATTTAACAGAACTTTTAGAGTCCTCTTTGGAAGTAACAACTGAGAGAACAACGCTTTTGGTCACTTTTGCTCTGCAGTTGGATCGAAATAATATCTTTAGGCTTTATTTTCGTCACGCTAATTCACCCTTCCTGGGAGCAAAAATACAAGTGTTTCCTGATTTTGCCCGAGAAACTCAAAGAAAAAGAAAGAAATTTTTGTTGTTAAAAGAAAGAGTACTACATATCGGTGGGACCTTTATGTTAAGGTTCCCCTGTAAATGTTATATTTCTTTGAATTCTGTCAACTATATTTTCTTTGAACCTGAGAAGTTATCAGATTTTATTACCTCTAAAGAAATAGTGCATTGCTGGCGCGAAGCCCAGCTGCGTTCCCTTTGGCTCTGTCTACTTGATACTTATTAATTTACTTTATTATATTTGATTTGATATTTCCTGGATCTTGGATCACTATTAGTGGACTAAAAAAAATTTTAGAGGAATTTTTTTTTTCCTTTACAATTATGTTCTATTTTCATGAAAATGTTTTCTCTTTCTCTAAAGATGTATTTATGTTTTCTGCATAAATGATAAATGAATAAAATATACATTTAAAAAAAAAAAAATTGAGGGAAGAAAGAGACGGAGATTAAAAGCCAAGAGGGAGGAAGAGGGTAGGAGAGAAGGTGAGGTGATGAAGTCGATGGATGGGCAGTGAGTTCCTGTAGTGGAGAGAGGTAGGGGGTGAGGGAAAAGATTAGGAAGGGACAGGGCTAGGAAGAGAACGTGAATAGGGGCCATAAACGACTGAGGTACTTTAGCAACTGGGAAGAAGATTAGATGTAAAGAGAAAAATGCCCCACGCGCACCTAGAGCGGATGCCCTGAGTGGATCGGAGTGGACCTGGGTGTCACCCCGGAGAAGGCTGTAAGGATATGCAGATGAGCTGCAAGTCCTCCACAGCACCTGAAAGGCAGCCGGTGGTAGAGCTGGGCACCTCTCAGCTGAGGAAAGGCTTACCAGGGGTTAGGCCGAAGCCAGCATTCCTCCCCCTGAGGGTCGCTTGAGATCCAGCTCTGAATATCGTTTAACTATTCCTTCTGTCTACTGTACACAATTTGCTTCATTCCGTTATGGTGTTCTTACCTGGCTCCATTCCTCTGGAATTCCCTTCCACTCCATCTCCATGCTGAACTCTCATACCCTAAATTTAAAGTAGATCTAAAAAGTATATTTTTCTCAGACCCTTCTGCTAGGAGTCTAAGAAATAAGATGGGAGAGTTGGAATATATTGCACTAAATGAAAAATTGGATATAATAGGCATTACTGAGACCTGGTGGAAGGAGGATAACCAGTGGGACACTGTCATACCGGGGTACAAAGTATATCGTAGTGATAGGGTGGACCAGACTGGTGGAGGGGTAGGATTGTATATTAACGAGAGCCTTGACTCAGATAGATTACAAATTCAGCAGGACACAAATCACACCTTCGAATCATTGTGGGTTGAAATTCCATGTATAAAAGGGGGAAAAAACGGTGATAGGAGTGTACTACCGTCCGCCTCGCCAGGATGAGCAGGTAGACGCAGAAATGATAAAAGAAATCAGAGACGCGAACAAAATGGGCAATGTGATAATAATGGGTGACTTCAATTATCCAAATATAGACTGGGTAAATGTAACATCGGGACACGCTACAGAGGTACAATTCCTTGATGAAATCAAGGACAGCTTTATGGAGCAGCTGGTGCAGGAGCCGACGAGAGACGGAAAAATTCTAGACTCGGTCCTTAGTGGAGCGCATGATCTGGTGAGAAACGTTATGGTACTGGGGCCGCTTGATAACAGTGATCATAATATGATCAGTTTTGATATCGACCTTGAAGTAACTGTACACAGAAAGTCAAATACGTTAGCGTTTAACTTTAAAAAAGGAGACTATGATAAAATGAGAAGAACGGTAAAAAAAAAACTTAGGGGGGCAACTGAGAGAGTAAAAACTGTACAACAGGCGTGGACGCTGTTCAAAAATACCGTCCTGGAGGCCCAGGCCATACATATTCCGCGAATTAGAAAAGAAAGACGGAAATCCAAAAGACAGCCGGCCTGGTTGAAAAGTGAGGTGAAGGAAGCTATTAGGGCTAAAAGAAACGCCTTCAGAAAATGGAAGAAGGAACCGTCTGAAAATAACAAGAAGCAGCATAAGGAGTGTCAAAGCAAATGTAAGGCGCAGATAAAGAAGGCCAAGAGGGATTACGAAAAAAAGATAGCATTAGAGGCAAAAAAACATAGTAAAAATTTTTTCCGGTATATTAAAAGCAGAAAGCCGGCAAAAGAATCGGTTGGGCCGTTGGATGACCGAGGGGTAAAAGGGGCGATCAAGGAAGACAAAGACATAGCGGAGAGACTGAATGAATTCTTTACTTCGGTCTTCACTGAGGAAGTGGCCTAGTGGTTAGGGTGGTGGACTTTGGTCCTGGGGAACTGAGTTCGATTCCCGGCACAGGCAGCTCCTTGTGACTCTGGGCAAGTCACTTAACCCTCCATTGCCTGCAGCATAGAGCCTGCCATGAGTGGGAAAGCGCGGGGTACAAATGTAATAAAAATAAATAAGATTTGGGTGGGATACCGGTGTCGGAAATGGTATTTCAAGCGGACGAGTCGGAGAAACTTACTGACTTCACGGTAAACCTGGAGGACGTAATGGGGCAGTTCAGCAAACTGAAGAGTAGCAAATCTACTGGACCGGATGGTATTCATCCTAGAGTACTGATAGAACTGAAAAATGAGCTTGCGCAGCTACTGCTAGTGATATGCAACTTATCCTTAAAATCGAGCGTGGTACCGAAAGATTGGAGGGTGGCCAATGTAACGCTGATTTTTTAAAAAGGCTCCAGGGGAGATCCGGGAAATTATAGACCGGTGAGTCTGACATCAGTGCCGGGGAAAATGGTAGCGGCTATTATTAAAAACAAAATTACAGAGCACATCCGAGGACATGGATTACTGAGACCGAGTCAGCACGGCTTTTGTGTGGGGAAATCTTGCCTGACCAATTTACTTCAATTCTTTGAAGGAGTAAACAAACATGTGGACAAAGGGGAACCGGTTGATATTGTGTATCTGGATTTTCAAAAGGCGTTTGACAAGGTACCTCATGAAAGGCTACAGAGGAAATAGGAGGGTCATGGGATAGGAGGAAATGTCCTATTGTGGATTAAAAACTGGTTGATAGGAAACAGAGAGTGAGGTTAAATGGGCAGTATTCACAATGGAGAAGGGTAGTTAGTGGGGTTCCTCAGGGGTCTGTACTAGGACCGTTGCTTTTTAATATATTTATAAATGATTTAGAGATGGGAGTAACTAGCGAGGTAATTAAATTTGCTGATGACACAAAGTTATTCAAAGTTGTTAAATCGCTACAGGATTGTGAAAAATTACAAGAGGACCTTACGAGACTGGGAGACTGGGCGGCCAGATGGCAGATGACGTTTAATGTGATCAAGTGCAAGGTGATGCATGTGGGAAAAAAGAACCCGAATTATAGCTACGTCATGCAAGGTTCCACGTTAGGAGTTACGGACCAAGAAAGGGATCTGAGTGTCGTCGTCGATAATACGCTGAAACCTTCTGCTCAGTGTGCTGCTGCGACTAGGAAAGTGAATAAAATGTTGGGTATTATTAGGAAAGGTATGGAAAACAGGTGTGAGGATGTTATAATGCTGTTGTAGCGCTCCATGGTGCGACCGCACCTTGAGTATTGTGTTCAATTCTGGTCGCTGCATCTCAAGAAAGATATAGTAGAATTGGAAAAGGTGCAGCGAAGGGCGACTAAAATGATAGCGGGGATGGGACGACTTCCCTATGAAGAAAGATTAAGGAGGCTAGGGCTATTCAGCTTGGAGAAGAGACGGCTGAGGGGAGACATGATAGAGGTACAGTGGGGGAAATAAGTATTTGATCCCTTGCTGATTTTGTAAGTTTGCCCACTGACAAAGACATGAGCAGCCCATAATTGAAGGGTAGGTTATTGGTAACAGTGAGAGATAGCACATCACAAATTAAATCCGGAAAATCACATTGTGGAAAGTATATGAATTTATTTGCATTCTGCAGAGGGAAATAAGTATTTAATCCCTCTGGCAAACAAGACCTAATACTTGGTGGCAAAACCCTTGTTGGCAAGCACAGCGGTCAGACGTCTTCTGTAGTTGATGATGAGGTTTGCACACATGTCAGGAGGAATTTTGGTCCACTCCTCTTTGCAGATCATCTCTAAATCATTAAGAGTTCTGGGCTGTCGCTTGGCAACTCGCAGCTTCAGCTCCCTCCATAAGTTTTCAATGGGATTAAGGTCTGGTGACTGGCTAGGCCACTCCATGACCCTAATGTGCTTCTTCCTGAGCCACTCCTTTGTTGCCTTGGCTGTATGTTTTGGGTCATTGTCGTGCTGGAAGACCCAGCCACGACCCATTTTTAAGGCCCTGGCGGAGGGAAGGAGGTTGTCACTCAGAATTGTACGGTACATGGCCCCATCCATTCTCCCATTGATGCGGTGAAGTAGTCCTGTGCCCTTAGCAGAGAAACACCCCCAAAACATAACATTTCCACCTCCATGCTTGACAGTGGGGACGGTGTTCTTTGGGTCATAGGCAGCATTTCTCTTCCTCCAAACACGGCGAGTTGAGTTCATGCCAAAGAGCTCAATTTTTGTCTCATCTGACCACAGCACCTTCTCCCAATCACTCTCGGCATCATCCAGGTGTTCACTGGCAAACTTCAGACGGGCCGTCACATGTGCCTTCCGGAGCAGGGGGACCTTGCGGGCACTGCAGGATTGCAATCCGTTATGTCGTAATGTGTTACCAATGGTTTTCGTGGTGACAGTGGTCCCAGCTGCCTTGAGATCATTGACAAGTTCCCCCCTTGTAGTTGTAGGCTGATTTCTAACCTTCCTCATGATCAAGGATACCCCACGAGGTGAGATTTTGCGTGGAGCCCCAGATCTTTGTCGATTGACAGTCATTTTGTACTTCTTCCATTTTCTTACTATAGCACCAACAGTTGTCTCCTTCTCGCCCAGCGTCTTACTGATGGTTTTGTAGCCCATTCCAGCCTTGTGCAGGTGTATGATCTTGTCCCTGACATCCTTAGACAGCTCCTTGCTCTTGGCCATTTTGTAGAGGTTAGAGTCTGACTGATTCACTGAGTCTGTGGACAGGTGTCTTTCATACAGGTGACCATTGCCGACAGCTGTCTGTCATGCAGGTAACGAGTTGATTTGGAGCATCTACCTGGTCTGTAGGGGCCAGATCTCTTACTGGTTGGTGGGGGATCAAATACTTATTTCCCTCTGCAGAATGCAAATAAATTCATATACTTTCCACAATGTGATTTTCCGGATTTAATTTGTGATGTGCTATCTCTCACTGTTACCAATAACCTACCCTTCAATTATGGGCTGCTCATGTCTTTGTCAGTGGGCAAACTTACAAAATCAGCAAGGGATCAAATACTTATTTCCCCCACTGTATATAAAATAATGAGTGGAGTGGAACAGGTGGATGTGAAGCGTCTGTTCACACTTTCCAAAAATACTAGGACTAGGGGGCATGCGATGAAACTACAGTGTAGTAAATTTAAAACAAATCGGAGAAAATATTTCTTCACCCAACGTATAATTAAACTCTGGAATTCGTTGCCAGAGAAAGTGGTGAAGGCGGTTAGCTTAGCAGAGTTTAAAAAGGGGTCGACGGTTTCCTAAAGGCCAAGTCCATAAACCGCTACTAAATGGACTTGGGAAAAATCCACAATTCCAGGAATAACATGTATACAATGTTTGTACGTTTGGGAAGCTTGCCAGGTTCCCTTGGCCTGGATTGGCCGCTGTCGTGGACAGGATGCTGGGCTCGATGGACCCTTGGTCTTTTCCCAGTATGGCATTACTTATGTACTTATGTAGGTAGACTTACAGGGACTGGCACTGGCAGCGGAAGAGTACTGTTTACCTGATCTCTTTTCTTTTTCCTATCTGATATCTGTAGTTCCTTTCATTTGTTTTCTATTTGATTGTTCCCATTTGAAAGGTGGTATAACAAGTGCCACATAAACATCTCCTCTGACTGTACAACTGTTTTTTTTCTCACCCCTTCCTCATCTGATCATCTTTCTCTCCCCATCCCAGATGATTTCTATAGGTGTTTCCAAATGTTTTGTCACACTGACCAAGAATAATGCTCATTGATCTTGTTATCAGCCACAGCAGGAAGTGAAAAACGTTTTCAAGATGAAAGAAAGCCTTGCCCGAGAGTGAACTTACTATTAAAACTACCTTTGGACAGTTGCCACAGTCAAGTCTCAGAATAGTTGTGTGGCTCAGGAAAAAAAAAATTACCCCTTCTTGCTCGCCCCATGTAGTTCATTTAATTTTTGATTCTTAGAAAACATAAGCTACTCTATTTTTGCAGATGGAGGACTTCTATTGTCTGCTCTGTCCCTGGTCATTGGCCGCTTGATTTATGGCAGTCTTTCACTGACTATAGTTACCTCTGTAGTGTTGATATCTAAAGCTACTTAAAAATTCTGCTATTTATGCTGTGCTTTGTGTGTGTGTGTGTGTGTGTGTGGGCTGAGCAAGATGGCAGCACATACCTGAAGGAGCGAAGACCTCTTAACTTTTCCATCAGTCTGGTTTCTTAATTGCTGTATGTCTCATAAAAGGTGGGTTTTTGCAAGGTCCCTCAGCAGACTCCTCTCCTGTTTCAGGGCAACCAAAGATTTCTGCCTTCCTTCAGGATCTTCCACTGACAGGATTTTGGGAGGACTCTGGCTTTGAGCCCACAAGGTGGAGACTTCACCCCCACAAAGAGCTTTGAGACCAGCAAATGAGAAATCCCGGGTGCATAGGCGCTGGAGAGGTGCCACCTACTACTACTACTACGTAACATTTCTAGAGCGCTACTAGGGTTATGCAGCGCTGTACAGTTTAACAAAGAAGGACAGTCCCTGCTCGAAGGAGCTTACAATCTAAAGGACGAAATGTCAAGTTGGGGCAGTCAAGATTTCCTGAATAGAGTTGTAGTGGTTAGGTGCCGAAGGCGACATTGAAGAGGTGGGCTTTGAGCAAGGATTTGAAGATGGGCAGGGAGGGGGCCTGGCGTATGGGCTCAGGGAGTTTATTCCAAGCATGGTTTGGTGCAGTCGAGGTGGTGAGAAGCCCTACAACCGTGGATGTGGTGGTGGTCTAATGGCCTGAGGTGTGAGAAAATGCCATAGAGGAAGTTGGTGCTTTGGTTCAGCATGAAGGACCTAGAAGAGAGGTTGCTGTGGCTATCCTGCAAAGATCAGGACCATGTGAGCTTGTAGCACCTCCAGTACCCACCTCAGTCCTGCTGATGCTACCAGTAATATCTCTGGACATCATTTGGGCAATGCTGATGAGAATTAATGATTTACTAAATTAATGATTTACTAAAAGAGACTGCCAAAGTGAAACTTGGTATGGGACAGTTGGCTCCGAACTTTAGTTGTTCACTTAGTGAGGAGAGACAAAAATTAAGAACAGTTGAACAAAGTTTAGAAGAAGTTTAAAAAGTTTGGTGCATCGCCAATTAAAACATTCAGAAAACAATTGGAGAAATCTGAATCTGCACTCAAATTCTGAGTATGGTACTGCAGGAGCTATTAAAGAAGTATATGAGTGAAGTTCTTCAATTACCAGAGGCTGGGTTTCCTCCTATCTGTAAAGCTTACTTCCTACGAAAATTAATGATAGGGGTGTGCAACGTGGAAACGAAGAGGTATCATCAACAGATAGTTGGATGTAACAGCTTTCCTAGAGCACTCGTATGGTAAAATTATGTATCATACCTGATAATTTTCTTTCCATTAATCATAGCTGATCAATCCATAGACTGGTGGGTTGTGTCCATCTACCAGCAGGTGGAGATAGAGAGCAATCCTTTTGCCTCCCTATATGTGGTCATGTGCTGCCGGAAACTCCTCAGTATGTCGATATCCAAGCTCCATCCGCAGGACTCAGCACTTAGAGAATTACACCCTCAAAGGGACACTCTGCCCAGCTCACCACCGCCGAAACGGGGGAGGGGAATTAACCCAGCTCATCCCCAACAAGTGGGGGAGGGGAATCCGTCCAGCTCATCCCCGCGGAGCGGGGGAGGGACACCACACCCGCCGATGCGGGGGGATCTGGCTTATCCTGCAACCGCAACCGCGGGAGGAGCTGACTGACCCTAACACCGCCGAAGCGGGAGGGGTACAAAGCTGCCCTACTGCCGCACGAAGCGGGAGGGAGCGCCGGCAGAATTTAAGTCTCAATCCAGCCCCGTAAAACGGAGGGGAGAGGAATGCAGCAGCTCACTGTAACACAAATTCGTCTCAACTCTTGAAGAATCCATTGAAAAACTTGAACACGAAGTCCTCCTGAACAGGAACTGAAGACTAAACTTGAACCTGAAATGCAACCAGAATATAAACAATACAGATATCTGGGAGGGGCTATGGATTGATCAGCTATGATTAATGGAAAGAAAATTATCAGGTATGATACATAATTTTACCTTCCATATCATCATGCTGATCAATCCATAGACTGGTGGGATGTACCGAAGCAGTACTCACCCAGGGCGGGACATAGATTCCCTGACCGCAACACTGAAGCTCCAAACCGGGCCTCCGCAGCCACAGTCAAGCGGTAATGCCTGGAGAAGGTATGGGCCGATGCCCAAGTTGCCGCCTTGCAAATCTCTTCCAAGGAGACGGACCCGGCCTCTGTCATCGAGGCTGCCTGAGCTCTAGTGGAGTGAGCCTTCAGCTGGATAGGCGGCACCTTCCCCGCGGCCACATAAGCCGCTGCAATGGCTTCCTTGACCCATCTTGCCACTGTAGGCTTAGCAGCCTGCAGACCCTTACGAGGACCTGCAAACAGGACAAACAGATGATCCGACTTCCGGAAATCATTGGTCACTTCCAAGTATCTGATGATGACTCGTCTCACATCCAGATATTTGAGAGCAGAGTATTCCTCTGGGTAGTCCTCCCTACGAAAGGAAGGGAGACAGAGCTGCTGATTCACATGGAAGCGAGAAACAATCTTGGGCAGGAAGGAAGGCACTGTGCGAATAGGCACTCCTGCCTCAGTGAACTGCAGAAAGGGCTCTCGACATGAGAGTGCCTGGAGCTCGGAAACTCTTCTGGCTGAAGTGATAGCTACCAAAAAGACTGCTTTCAACGTCAGGTCTTTCCGAGATGCCCTTGACAAGGGTTCAAAAGGTGGCTTCTGCAAGGCTCTTAGCACCAGGTTGAGATTCCACGCAGGCACCACTGAGTGCAGAGGAGGGCGCAGGTGATTAACTCCCTTGAGAAAGCGCACCACATCTGGCTGCGAAGCAAGGGAAGCACCCTTCAGGCGGCCCCTGAAGCAAGCCAGAGCCGCTACCTGGACTTTAAGGGAACTGAGCGACAGGCCTTTCTCCAGACCTTCTTGCAGGAACGCCAACACTGAAGAAATTGGAGCAGTGAAGGGAGAAAGTGAGCCTGCTTCACACCACACTGGAAAGGTACGCCAAACCCTGGCGTAAGCAGTAGAAGTAGAGCGCTTCCTTGCTCTCAGCATAGTGGCGATGACCTTGTCTGAGAAGCCCTTCTTTCTCAGACGCTGCCGCTCAATAGCCAGGCCGTAAGACCAAAGGGGGAGGGATCCTCCATCACCACGGGACCCTGATGCAACAGGCCCTGCTCCACTGGCAGCCGCAGAGGATCGTCCACTGAGAGCCTGATCAAGTCCGCATACCAGGGACGTCTGGGCCAGTCCGGACCCACCAGGATTATCCGGCCCGGATGCTTTGCCACCCGGTCTAGCACCCTGCCCAACATGGGCCAGGGCGGGAACACATAGAGAAGCTCCTGTGTCGGCCACTGTTGGAGAAGAGCATCTACTCCCAGGGATCGAGGGTCCCGTCCTCTGCTGAAAAAGCGCGGCACTTGGCAATTGGCCGATGACGCCATCAGATCTAGGCTCGGCTGGCCCCAGCGCTTCGTGATGTCCAAGAACGCCTGAGCAGATAGCTGCCACTCTCCGGGAGCTTCCGCCCACTGGCATAGATTCATGGCCTCCTTGGCTAGAGGGGCGCTCTTGGTACCTCCCTGGCGGTTGACATAGGCCACAGCCGTGGCATTGTCCGACAGGACCCATACTGGCTTCAACGCCAGTACCGGGATGAACTCCAAAAGCGCCAACCGAATGGCTCTGAGTTCCAGGAGGTTGATAGACCACTTTGCCTCTGCAGGAGACCAGAGCCGCTGCGCTGTCCTTCCCAAGCAGTGGGCTCCCCAGCCGGACAAAGAGGCGTCCGTCGTGACGACAATCCACTCCGGGGTCACCAGAGGCATTCCTGCAGACAACTTGTCTGTCTGCAGCCACCAGCTCAGCGCCTTGCGCACTGCTGGGTCCAAGGGAAGGCGCACAGCATAATCCTCCAACACCGGAGTCCAGCGCTGCAGCAGAGAGTGTTGTAGTGGTCTCATATGAGCCCTGGCCCAGGGCACTACTTCCATCGTGGCCGTCATAGAGCCCAACAGCTGCACAAAGTCCCAAGCCCGAAGAGGAGAGGCTACTAGGAACTGGTCCACCTGAGCCTGAAGTTTGACAATCCGATTGTCCGGCAGGAACACTCTGCCCACTTGGGTGTCGAATCGAACTCCCAGATACTCCAGGGAGCTCAAAAGAGCAATCACCCGGTCCACAGCTTTGCCGCACTCTGCATAAGAGGGGGCTCGGATCAACCAGTCGTCCAGATAAGGATGGACTTGTACTCCTTCCTTTCGCAGGAAGGCCGCGATGACCACCATTACTTTGGAGAAGGTCCACGGAGCAGTAGCCAACCCGAAAGGGAGGGCTCTGAACTGGAAGTGTCGGCCCAGGACTGCAAAACGCAGAAAGCGTTGATGAGGAGGCCAGATGGGAATATGCAGGTACGCTTCCTTGAAGTCCAAGGAAGCCAAGAACTCCCCTGCCTTCACTGCCGCTATAACAGAGCAGAGAGTCTCCATGCGAAAGTGCCGCACTTTCAAGGCCCGATTGACCCCTTTGAGGTCGAGGATAGGCCGGACAGAATCTCCTTTCTTTGGTACCACAAAGTAAATGGAGTAACGTCCCTTGCCAATCTGATTTTCTGGCACCGGAACGACCGCACCCAGGCGTATCAGGTTGTCCAAGGTCTGCTGCACTGCCACAGCTTTGACCGGAGACTTGCAGGGAGAGAGTACAAACCCGTCTCTTAAGGGTCGGCAGAACTCTAACTTGTAGCCGTCTCTGATGACTTCCAGAACCCAAGCGTCTGAAGTTACCCTGGTCCACTCGCCCAGAAACGAGGACAGGCGTCCTCCAATCTGCACTGGGCCATGGACCAGGGCCCCGTCATTGGGTACGAGACCCTGGGGGAGGACCGGAGGGCGTACCTCCGGGACGGCGGTCTCTGCGAAAGGAATGCTGCTTGGGGGAGAAGTTCCTTTTGAAGGAAGAGGGGGCAGAGGAGCCCGACTTGCCCGGGCGGTACCGACGGGCTTCCTGAAACCGTCCTCTGGAGATACCGGGGCGAGCACTGGCCCGAGCCCTGACCTCTGGTAACCTCTTGCCCTTAGACGTGCCGAGATCGGTCACGATTTTGTCCAGCTCGACCCCAAAGAGCAGCTTGCCTTTAAAAGGCAACTTAGCCAGGCGGGACTTAGATGCGTGGTCAGCAGACCAATGCTTCAGCCAAAGCCACCGCCGCGCAGAGACTATCTGAGCCATACCTTTAGCTGAGGCTCTCAAGACATCATACAGTAAGTCTGCCAAATAAGCCAGGCCCGATTCCAGGGCCGGCCAGTCAGCCCTCAAGGAAAGTTCCGAGGGGGAAGCCCGCTGCACCATCGTCAGGCACGCCCTGGCCACATAGGAGCCGCAAACTTAAGGCAGCCGCCTCGAAGGACGACCTTAAAGCCGCTTCCAATCTTCTGTCTTGGGCGTCCTTTAGGGCCGTGCCACCTTCCACTGGCAACGCCGTTTTCTTAGTCACCGCAGTGATTAAAGAATCCACGGTAGGCCAAATAAAGGCCTCACGTTCACTTTCAGGCAAAGGATAGAGGCGGGACATAGCCCTAGCCACTTTGAGGCTCGCTTCCGGGACATCCCATTGAGCCGAAATTAAGGTGTGCATGGCATCATGCACGTGGAAGGTTCTAGGCGGGCGCTTCGTCCCCAGCATAATGGCAGAGCCAACAGGGGCTGAGGGAGAGACGTCCTCTGGCGAGGAAATCTTCAAAATGCTCATGGCCTGCACTAACAGGTTGGGCAAATCCTCTGAGCGAAAGATCCGTGCTGCAGAGGGGTCATCCGCTCCATCCGAGCGGGAATCCGTCTCCTCCAAGGAATCCCCAAAGGACCGTTGGGAGAACTCAGATACGCTGCCCCCATCTACATCAGAGGAAACAGAGTCCTCTAAGGCCTGGGAATCCACCCGAGGGTGTTTACTTCCGGGGGCCTCAACCCCTTTATCGGACAAGGGAGAAGGTGCAGCGTTTTGCATAAGAAAGGCCTGATGCAGCAGCAAAATAAACTCGGGGGAGAAACCCCCCAGACTGTGCACTTCAGCAGCCTGGGCCACAGCCCTAGACGCACCCTCAACCGGCGCTCGCAAGAGCGGGGGAGAAACATGCTGCGCATCCAAGATGGCGTCCGGCGCGACACTCCGTGAAGGAGCCGCGCGGGAAGAACGGCGCTTAACTTTAGCCGCTTTTCTGCCGTCGCCCAAATGAAGGGCGGCCATGGCATTAACGTCTCCCACCTCAAGGGCGGCCCAAGAAGAAGCCGTCCGAGCAGCGTGGCCGGCCAAGATGGCGGAGGCGAGCAGCGGGGGATGGGCGTTTATGGCGGGAAAAACCGCCGCACCCGAGGAAGAACCGGGACACTGACCGACCTCCAAACTGACACCCAACAAGGGCGAATCAGACTTTAAAACCCCCGCATCCCCGCTAAACGCGCACACACGGTCCGGGGAGCGATTCTTTGCGCCCTCGCCCTCCGACGCCATCAGCCACGTGGAGATCAATCGGGGAACCCCCTGCCCGCTACAAAAAGGTAAAAATTACCTGCTTTCCGCTCCGAGCTGTAACGACCTGGTGTCCCAGTGAGTAGCTGCAATAAACGTTTAAATAAACGTCGAAATAAACGCCCTTAAGGACGTCCAAAATTTTTTTTTTTTTTTTAAACGGAGCCAGCGGGAGGGGGGAGAAAAGGAGGGACCTGGCACCACCAGGTTTGCACTTGCTCAAGAAGAGCCCTCAACCCCAGGCACTCAACAAAACCTAAAATTAGGCTTGGAGGCCTAGCCAGAGCTGCTGCTGTGTGTGACCACCACCTGCTGAGATAGAGAACATACTGAGGAGTTTCCGGCAGCACATGACCACATATAGGGAGGCAAAAGGATTGCTCTCTATCTCCACCTGCTGGTAGATGGACACAACCCACCAGTCTATGGATTGATCAGCATGATGATATGGAAGTTATGATTCACACAGAGCAACTTTATTAGTGACTTTTGAGCTCCCGCAACATGTGGATATGATTATGAAACTGTACTTTTGATATCCACAAGTTTTGTTCATGGGTCATAAGATCTGGATATTTCCTGATGTGACAAGACAGACTGTTATGTCTTGTTAAGAGGTTTGTTCTCTTGGTGCATCTTTTGTTATGTTATCCGTGTAAATGTGTAATTACCTATGTTAATTACCAATTATGTATATTTTTATTCTCAATAGCTAAAGGTTTTTCTTAGTTCTAAGAGAGGGACTAGTGTAGCCGGGTCTGGAGTGTAAATCTCAAGCAGGCGTAGTAAGGGTGGAAGTTAACCATTAATGCCTTTTCCTTTTATGCAATGTTTCATGTTTAAATCCCCATTTAAATTGTTAGACTCTGTCCCCACTTATTTTGTAGACTAACTGTACATAGGGTTTTCCCCTTTTTTTTAATCTATGTGGAAATTATTTATTTTCTTTCAGTGTATATTGCTATGTTTTTTTTTCCTTGCCTATGAGGAGTTATTCCTTGTATTGTTAAATTATAATTGCATAAATACATTTTTTTTAAAGGAAGATGCTGCGTTTTGTACATAAGTCTGACCATGTAATCTCCCTATTGGTAGAGTATCGCTGGTTGCCTGTGAACTTTAGGATTAGATATAAGATTCTCACACCTCCACAGCCATCTTATCTAGCCAACTATCTTATCCCCTACTCTCCAGGATGTCAGCTGTGCTCTTCCAATTATAATCACTTGCAGATTCCTCCACCTAACAAAATTTGGGCCCCATTTACTAAGCTGCGCTAGCGTTTTTAGCACACACTAAGAGCCAGATGCACTAAAGTCGTTGTTAGAGCCTTTCCCTACCGAATTCCATAGCGAATTAGTAGGGAACGGCAATGCATCAAAAAAAGGGAATGCAAATGAGCTGCTCGTTGCAGCTCACTTGCATTCTCTAATCCCTCGTAAAATGGTCGGAGAATCGGCCGGTAGAGCATAAGCATTATGCTGGCTGCTCTGCACATGCCAAGGACATCAAAAATAAAACAAACCAAAAAAAAGACGTGCCTATGGATGTCCTTATGGACGTCCTTTACAGACGGCAGTCACCCCCGCCCGAGGTCGCCACCACCGCTCCCCCCTGCATTGAAAGAGCTTTCCGCAGCCCTGCCCCCTCCGAGGTCGCCGCCACTCCCCCCTCTCTTGAAATGACAGCTTCCCCGCCATCCTCTGCACCCCCGTGGCCCCACCCCCGCCACCCCCTGAGGTTGTCCCCGCTGCCGCTCCCCCGCCCCCCCTCCGTCTGCCACCGGGCCCTCACAGCGCCTCTCACCCCCGTGTGAAGGCGCTGCACCAGCCGCAGCAGCAACAACTAATCGCTTGGCTTCGGGACTTCCCTTCTTTCCTCCTTGGCCCACCCTCGTCTGACGTAAGTAACAACTTACATCAGACGAGGGCGGGCCAAGGAGGAAAGAAGGGAAGTCCCGAAGCCAAGCGATCAGCTATTGCCTGCTGCGGCCGGTGCAGCGCCTTCACACGGGGGTGAGAGGCGCTGTGAGGGCCCGGTGGCAGACGGAGGGGGGCGGGTGGAGGGGGAAGCGGCGGCGGGGACAACCTCAGGGGGTGGCGGGGGTGGGGCCACGGGGGTGCAGAGGATGGCGGGAAAGCTGTCATTTCAAGAGAGGGGGGAGCGGCGGCAGCAGCCTCGGGGGGAGGGACCGGGGCTGTGGAAAGCTCTTTCAATACAGGGGGGAGGGGAGGGGGAGGGGGAGCGGTGGCGCCCTCGGGCGGGGGAGGCGTCGGAAGGGAAAAAAGAAAGCAGTGCTCGTAACGGACGTCCTTAAAGGATGTCAATGTTAGGCACAGACGCGCAGCTTGTTTTTTTTTTCCTTTCCCACAGCAGCCCCTGCCTAACGAGAGGTGCAGACCTCACGTTAGGGTTTCAACCGTAAGGGGAATCGGTAAACGTTAGTGCATATATTAGTGCATATCATTATAATAGCCTTGTAATGGTACTGCAGCTCATTATGATTTGTATTCCGTTTTCGTTAACTGCTACCGTGATCAGGAAATGGCGTTTAGTGCATGCCAGGGTTTACTACTTGCTCGTTAATGGCTCGTTGTTTAGTGCATCTGGCCCTAAGTGCTAGAGTCACCCATATGTTCCAGTGGGCGACTTAGCATTTAGCACGTGCTAATCATTAGTGCATGCTAAAAATGCTAATGCGCCCTTAGCACTGATTAGTAAACAGGGCCCTTCATCTGGAATTCACCCACTCAGTTTAGCTATCAAGCACCTCTGCTTTGGAGTGCTCTTCCAGCAGATTTTGTAAAGCAATGTTGCTACTCCCAGTCTAGGAAGAAATTAAAGACTACTATTTGAGTGGGCTATACAGCTTTGTATATGTTTTGTATACTTTTACAGTTTTCTTTGGTCCTAGTTGTTCTTCATAATATAAAACTTTACATTTTGTATTTTGTGTCTGTTTAAAATGTTTATTGGATTTAAATTCTGCTTTTTTTTTTTATTGTGATTAAACTTTAAGACAGCTGTAAGGTGCTTGGCAGTTAGAAAATGGGCAGCACCATCCCACACAGCTTCGAGGAAGCACTGGATATTCAGCAGGCTAAGCCAGCGACATGTTCAAAGTGTTCTATTATAATGGTTTCTTTGCCAGGAACAAAGTTCCCACACTCCTTTGCACAGGAACCTGACCACAATTGTTCCAAAGGCTCTTTCATCCTACGGAACGATCACAGTTTTGCTGTCAGCAATCTACAACTCCCACATCTGTAGCTGGCATTCACAGAAACCTCAGAGGGAATCCAGACAGAGAAATGCTGCCCAAACAGAAATGTTGCTTGAAGACATTTCATCAGTCCGCCACGTATGGTGGAGGTAGCATATAAACACCAGTTCCACAGTATTCCTCTTATATCACTCTGCACAGACCCCACTCCATGTACATAACGACTGCTTCGTTTCTGTGTGTTACTTATTATGGATATTATATCCTTATCCTTCTACAGTTTGTTGTTGTGTAACTAATAGCTTTAATCTCTTCAATTTTTTGTTTTCTCATAATTTAAAATAAATAAAACATTATTGGTATGTATTTTTCTTGAAGTTTTATTTTAGAGGCCTAAGCTATTGCATCCTTCACACTGACACCAAAAAAATACAATTGTGTGGCCCGAGACCTGAGATGTAGACCAGAAGAGGTATCATCAGCTAAGCAAACCCTGCTATTCCAGTCTTTCTACAGCAGGGGGCAGCACTGCTGTTCCCCCACTGCACCAAATTAGAGTTCACACACACGACAGCACAGTAACTCTCATCTTTCTGCAGCACACGACGCAGGCCAATTCCTTGCTGCGCCAATGCACATAGTTCTTATTCTTTCAACAGCGCTGTCACTCCTGTATCTGAGTCACACGCAGAGCAGTGCCATCCTCCACCACACCAAGTTGCAGAGTTCATAAATGCACCAACAGGATAGTCATTCCAATCTCTCTCCAGGAAAGGAGTAGTGTGCATTACAGGCTCTCAACTGTGCCATGCCTTAATCATCTGAAAAGTTGAAAGCCATGGCAGATGTCAGTGTGTCCGAGAGCTTTGTTGCAATTTTATCTAAAATAAAAAAAAAATAAAAAAAGAGGGGAAGGAAATAGTGACTTCAGAAAATAACAAAGCATTAGTCCAACAGAATCCTCAAAAACTGGGCCTAGAGAAGCAGCAGCAGAAAGGTTAGCAGACAGGCTGTATGAGAATATAGCACCTTGGGAGCTTGTTGGTTCAAGTGTTCAGTTAAAAGTCACCACAGCATAAGGCTGTCTCAGAGTAAGGTGGGTACAAGGCTTAAGCTGTGAGAGAGACCCTCATGGTAACTGGAAAAGATGCACATTTATCTGTGAGATGCTGCTAGCCAGATAATGGGATTATGTATTTTCAGCTAGCTGGGAGGCCCTCTGCCTGACTTACCTGCCCGCTTCTGCAGTTTCCGCCGTCTTTTGCTTGCCGCCTGCAGGCCCTGCCCTTGCAGAAGTGGATCTAGGGCCTGAATCTCTTGGAGGTTGGGAGCTCTTGGAACAACTCCCACTGCTGCAGTGGCCTCATGTTTATTCCTACTAACTTTGATTTCTACTGTCATGGGACCAAACTGGAAGAAAGGAAGGAAAAGTTTAGATTATACTTGCTCACATGCAGCATGCTGTAGGAAAACCCAGGGGCTTCCAACTTAACATTCCTGGTATTCCTCCAAAAACTTCCTAATGTTTCATGCTAAGGGACTCGGAGAGGTGTCACCCTGCCCAGTCTGATAGCTTCTATGAATTTAGACTAAATGCACCTGGAATGACACTGTGGCTACAGGAGTAGTGCTGAATGAGAGATACTGGCCTGAAAACAGCTACAATATAGAATATGTCAGATTAAAAAAAACACACAGCCCACTTCATATGCCTATTTTCTCTTCTGTTGCAGTATTACAGATCATCTTTGTTTGAACATTTACTTTCTCACAACTGAGTATATTTCGTATGCATCCCATGCTTTCTGGAATTCCAGTACATTTGCCTCCTCTAGGAGGCTGTTCTACGTATCAACCGCTCTTTGTGAGAAGAAATAGTTCCTTAAACGATTCCTCACTTTATCCCCATTGAGCCTCAAGCTTCAAATAGTCATATTTGTTCTAGAGCTTCCTTTCCAATCAAAAATATTTGCTTCTTCTCCACTATTAATACCTTTGAGGTACTTAAGTGTTTATCATGCCCCACCCCCACCTTTCCTTCTCTAATGCAAACATCTAAGTCCTAAAGAGGGGCATTTTCGATATGATGTATAAATCCGATTTTGGACATTTTGCAAAAAACGTCCAAAAACCTAGTAGCAAACATGGCCATTTTCAAACCAGAAAAAAAAAATCCAACTTTTTGTTTCAAAAATGGCCATTTACTAGATGTTGAAAATGCACAAAAACACGCCACTGAGATGTAGAAGGAGCCAGCATTCCTGGTAGACTGGCCACACAGACACCCCCAACAGAGCAGTGGGGCACCCTAGGGGACACTGCTCTGGACTTCACTTAAAAGGTCTCAGGTATACATATCACCGTTACCCCCTTATATTGTATGGGGAGCCCTCCAAAACCCACCAAAAACCTACTGTACACCACTACCTTATGTCTGCAGGTGTCACCTATATGTGGGTACAATACATAAGTAATGCCACACTGGGAAAAGACCAAGGGTCCATCGAGCCCAGCATCCTATCCACGACAGCGGCCAATCCAGGCCAAGGGCACCTGGCAAGCTTCCCAAACGTACATTCTATACATGTTATTCCTGGAATTGTGGATTTTTCCCAAGTCCATTCAGTAGCGGTTTATGGACTTGTCCTTTAGGAAACCATCTAACCCCTTTTTAAACTCTGCCAAGCTAACCGCCTTCACCACGTTCTCCGGCAACGAATTCCAGAGTTTAATTACGCGTTGGGTGAAGAAACATTTTCTCCGATTTGTTTTAAATTTGTTTTTGGTGAGTTTTGGAGGGCTCACACTTTCCACCACAAGTGTAACAGTTAGAGTAGGATATGGGCCCGGGTCCCATTCTCTACAATGCACTGCACCGACCACTAGGCTACTCCAGGGACCTGACTGCTGCTCTAATTGGACTGGCTATAACTTCTGAAGCTGTCATAGAGGCTGGTATGTACTATTTCTTTCACATCTTTGGGGGTGGGAGGGGGTCATGCCTTAATCCTTCCAGTGGTCATCTGGTCATTTAAGGCACCTTTTTGTGACTTAGTCATGATTGAAACAGGTCTAAACATCTTTTAGACCTGGATATTTTTGCTTTATTCTGCTACTAGTAAAAAAGGCCCGTTTCTGACCCAAATGAAACGGGTGCTAGCAAGGTTTTCCTCATTGAGCAGTTGCCTGTGAGGTGCGATGCCCCCCCTCCCGGCACCATCCGACCCACGGCGATGCATCTGGCCGCAGCCATCCGACCCACCGTGCCCATCGCACCCACCTTCGCGTTGGTTTGGTGGCGGGGGACCCGGAACCCCGCCACCACAAGTCCTGTGTGCTGAGTACGGCGTCATCGTCGGCGTTGGTAGCTGTGCAGGGCGGAGTTCTGTGTGTCTGACGTCATGCACGTGCAGGACGTCAGACGCACAGAAGCCCTGCCTCCACAGGCTAGGAACGCCGAAGATGACGCCGTAGTGAGCAGACAGGGCTTGTGCTGGCGGGGTTTCAGGTCCCCCGCCGGCAAAGCAACGCAAAGGTGGGTGTCTCAGGAGGGGGTTGTTGCGGGGGGGTGCTGGAGGTCCTTGTGTTGAGCTGCAGCTTTAGGGGGGGGGGTCAACCGTTTGTTTAGGTGATTTTTTTTTTTCCTGCCCTCGACGTCATGACGTTTGACGCGAGGGCGGGGCACGGGTCTGTGGGGTGGCTTCACCACCATGAATCCACGAACCGTTCTGGGAGACTGACTGACTTCAGTGACGTCAGTGTCCTCAGAACATTGAGGTTGCTTTTTATTATAGTAGATGGCAGAAAAATGTCCAAGTTTTGGGAACACCTAAATCCCACCCCCTTGTGATTTGGACGTACTGCATATGAACAGCATAGAAAACCATCTTAAAAATGGGTTTCGAAAATTGAAATTTGGACATTTTGCAAACAACTCTTCCCCCCCCCCCCTCCCCCCCCAAAAAACGTTCATCTGTCACTTCGTGCCGCTCTTTGGACATTTTTCTGTTTTGAAAATGAGCCCCTAAGTCTCACATCCTATGGCATACGTTGTTGATTCTGAACTATTTTGATACCCTATATTCAGGTTGGGGGGGGGGGGGGGGGTAGTTTGTTTATTCATGCTGTTAGCTATGTTCTTACTTGACCCTTGGTAAATGAGGGGGTCAGAGTAATACAGGCATGCTTTTGGATAGTAGGTTGGGATTTTAATTTTTGTTCTCTGTGTATTTTAGTATTTATAGTCCACTGCATTTTATGTATACATTTTTATTGTAATTCCTTGTGATATTGTAATTTTTCTTGGTATTGTTTCTTGTTTTAAATGTTTTCTTTTTCTGATCTTATTGTATGATACTTTGGCCTACCTTTCCGGACACAGAAGTTGGAAACAGAAATATAAAAGTAAATGGAAAATGTTTGGATAATTGCAAATAAATGTTCACGATACTATAGTCAAAAGAAACCAGATTTAATTGAACAGGAAGTCCAAATAAAAGGATGATAAATCTGTTGTACCAAAAAAAAACAAAAAAACAAACAAACCAAAAGTGACAGCAGAAAGGTCAATCTTGTAATTATCAGCTTCCCTATACCCTATACAAGCACATCAATTTTATCATCCTCACTAATCACTCCAGTATACATTCTCCATTCATTACATGGCTTTTGTCTCCCAAGCACGAGTTGACACTACTGTGCATTCTGCACAGCTATACTGTTTTGAAATTCTCTTACACTGCCTTTGTGTGCTGAGCCTTCTTTTGCAAAGTTTAAGACAGCATTTAAAATCAATCTTTTTGGGCTAGCTTTTGGAGAATAGGCATTAGCACTTGTGTGTATACTTATACATCTTAGTTGTGCATATGTTCCCTTACCCTCCCTTTTCCCCACCCCTTAGTTTCTATATTCTTTGTTCTTCCCCATTACATAACGGCCTTCCTTCCTACCTCTAATTTCTCAAATGTTGGAATTTGTAAACCACTTTGCTTTACTTGCTATGATAAGAGGTATATCAAGTACAACAAACATAAACATGAACCAGCTTTTATGAAGAGGGATGAAACCTACCCATCTCCAGTCCTTTGGAACCACTGCCGTCTTAAAAGATTTCTTAAACAGAACCATCAGTGGAACTCCAGAACCCTCCACATCCTAGGATTTATTCTATCCTACCTCTCACTGCCTTGTCGATTTTCAGTTCTGCTAGTTCCATGCAAGCCCTCACCGATATCTACCTTTCTACCATTAGTATTCCTGGTATCTGTCTTTGGTTTTACTTTATCCCTTTTCACTGAATCCTGAAGGTGGTCCTTGTTCAATTTTCTTGTTACCTCTACCCCTTCCTTTTTTTTTTCTTAAGATTCTTCCTTTCACTGACATATCTATTCAGTGGAGAATAAAATGTAAAGTATTATCTTTGATTCACAAAGCATTAAATGACGAGGCACCATTGGCCATTGTGAACTCACTTAAGATTTATAGCCCTGAACGTGCCCTACGTTCAGAAAACTTTCTGCTTGATGTACCCTCTTTTCATCATATAAAATTAAATGACTATCGATCTTCCATAGTCTATGTAGGGGGTGCTATGTTATGGAATGCACTAGTGATGACCTATGTAAAATTGCTTCTGTTATTCAGTTTAAAAAACAGTTGAAAACTCAATTTATTTGTACAGACCTTTGCTTCTGTCTAGGCAATTATTATGAACTTTTTGCACTGCCTATAATATTTTGGTAACAACGGAAAAAAAGTAGAGTGCTATGGGAGAATCACTATGGTGGAGTTTACAGGCAAAGTCTCATATCAAGTCGCAGCTGATTTTAAACTTGTTCGCTGCTAACGTTCGAATCATAGACACATGCCCTCCCTCCTACCATTGATCTCAGCTAGCAGCAACACTGATTTCTTTGTATCACTTTTTTTTCTTATTTTTGTTTTTTATTATACTATTCTAACATGCTGCTAGCTTTCAAATTACTGTAGCAAACTTGCTAAAGATGGCTTTAATAACTTATAACTTATCTGCATGCCGTTAGACAAGTACACCCCAACAGGAGCCTGTTTCGCCCTCCTGCTTTCTCAAGGGGAACTTAACGTGCAGTCTCTGTAAAACTTAGCAAACAGACGTATAAGCTCATCTAATCTAACACTCCCATATGACATATAGAATACAAATAAGCATCCAGGACTCACCAGGCTGTCAGATATTTGTTCACCAACCATCTGTCGATACTCAAATATGTGGTGGCATCTTTTTAACTCCTCCCAACCCAGGAACAGCTGATCCATCTATTTGTGTTTCACATAAAACAACACTTGGTTCCAATGTATTTTGGTGATACACCTAGTATGTCTCACGTTGTAATAGACTTCTATTGTGGTCTCCTCCTCTAGATGCAGGATTGATATGGTCTATGGCCATAATATATATTAGTATATTACTAATTGTATCTGATATCCTGGAATGACTATGTCATAACAAAACTCTGTAAGCCACATTGAGCCTGCAAATAGGTGGGAAAATGTGGGATACAAATGCAATAAATAAATAAATAAATAACGCGCAAAGCATCAACATGATGATTAAATTACATAGTGTTGCACTAAAGGGGGGGGCCTTGTATTTGTGCCATGATGCAGGAACGATGTTCTATCATACGTTCATGAAGGGACCTACTTGTCTTCCCTATATACACTTTCCTGCAAGGACATACTATATGATAAATAACACCGCGCGTCCGACAAGTAGTATGATGTTTCAAATTGTATCGCTTGCCATCATGTACAAAAAATTGTGTTTCCACTGTAATGTCACATGTCTTACAGTTTTTCTTGTTGCACTTAAAATGTCCTATAGGTTCCCCCGGACTTCTGTTGTCTTGTTCTACTAATTCAGCTGGGCTGAGCAACTCTTTAAGATTTCTGCCTCTCGAAAACACAGTGCGCAGGTCACATTGTGGAAATGTGGGATGAGTCTTAATTATATCCCAATGTTGTCGAATTATTTTTGCAACTGCTTCACCTCCCGACACATATTTCATAATACATGTGATCATATCATCCTCCTTTTCTCGAGTTCTAGTCTGTAACAGTAACTCTCTATTGTTGTATTTTGCTCGGCGGAATGCTCATTTCAAGGTATTGTCGGGATAATTCCTTTGCTTTATCCTGTTGTAGAATAGTTCAGAAGAACAAACAAAATCAACATCATCAGAACATATCCGCCGAAACCGGAGGAATTGGGAGAAAGGTAAACTATCACGCAACCTACGGGGGTGGCAGCTGTTATATTCTAAAATAGTGTTCTTATCTGTCGTTTTCGTATACACTCTGGTGATAAACTTCTGATCACATAATTCAACAGCCACGTCCAAAAAATGTATACAAGTCCTTGAGCTAGTTACTGTGAACTGTATCTCCGGATGACAATGATTAAGCCACATATGTAACTCTTCCAACTCATGCTCATCTCCCAACCAAAAATAAGAAAAAAAAGTGATACAAAGAAATCAGTGTTGCTGCTAGCTGAGATCAATTGTAGGAGGGAGGGCATGTGTCTATGATTAGAACGTTAGCAGCGTACAAGTTTAAAATCAGCTGCGACTTGAGACTTTGCCCGTAAACTCCACCATAGTGATTTTCCCATAGCACTCTACTTTTTTTGCGTTGTTATCAGAGATATAAAGTAGAGTTTAGCTGCGTTGTTTGGCTATAATATTTTGGTAGCAGAAGAGGGGGTTCAAAAGCACACACAGAAGCAGCACATACAGCACAAAAGGGCCTTCAGGAGTGGAATAATCAAGAGTCCTTTAATAAATAGACCCAACATGGGCATTGTTTTGGCGTACATTTGCCTGCATCAGAAGTCTAACAAATAGACATTAAAAAAACAATGTAAATAAAAATCAATAATGTACAGCTATTTGCCAGTCACCATGTCTGAGGAACGACTTTTTGCTGCATGTAAAAAAAAGCAGAATCCCCTGAGGAAGCCTGTCTGAGTGAAACGTGTCCCCGTTGGGAGGTTGACAATTGGAAGCCTAAGTTAAGTGCTTCTTTTGTACATCCTGTGTGACAATATTTGGCAAAGAAATGTTTGTTAACAGTGACTGAACTCAATGTTTGCTTATGATGTTATAGAAGATATTTTCATTGCCTTCAAAGGGTGAAATTGTTCAAGCAGAAGAAATTAAATTAAATAAGCAAAATTGAATGGAAAATATTTTGCAGGTTCTTTAGCCAATGACTGGTCCTGGTTAGAAGGAGCCTTGTTGAAAATTCAAGTGAGTTATGCCCAGCCGATGGCAATTACCTTTGACTGATGAGGCTTTTTTACTCCTTTATAAATTAACAAAAAGTTTCTCAAACATCTCTCTATATAAAAGGCAACCACAACATTCTGAAGCTTCCACGGAAGTTGAGGCGCCCAAGATAATCCGGTGTGCCCTGGAGTGTCTGCACCGCCCTCGCGTCAAAACGTCATGACGTCGAGGGGCGGCGCTATGACACTCGAGGGCCGAAACGGAAACGCCACAGCGAACAAGAGCAAGTAGCTTGGAGGGACGGAGGGACGGGGGGCCCCTTGCTAGTGCCCGTTCATTCCGCTCAGAAACGGGCATTTTTTCCTAGTATATATATAAAACGAGCCAGTGTCCATGCAAAACAAAATCTATAATGAACACATATTATGTGCCAATATTGCACTAAAGAAGGTACAAATGTAGATATATACACTAAAAATGTGAAATGCAGTTGTGCTTAGTAAACATTAGTGTGTACTTAACTACATCAATTTAACATGTAAAGATGAGAGATTGCTCATTACTATGCTCTAGAAACATGCTTAATAATAATACATTGATAATACAGTATGGATACATACACAAAAAATGATAAATGTCAGAAGCAATAAACAGTTGTGTTGTGTCAATGAAAAATACTAAATAATAAAATATACAAAAGTAAACATGCCAGTGGGATGTCTCTTTGCCACACTGAACTCTCTCCCCAAAGCGCCTTCACCTTCAACCCCCTCCCCCACTTCACTTTCTCCCCAAGCTATGGATGAGTACTTTCATGATAAGGTTCATAAGATTAACCTTGAGTTCTCAACCAAGTCACCTCCACCTCTCCTTCCCAAGCCCATTCTGTCAACCCTACTTCAATTTCTGCCTCCTTTTCTGAAATCACTGAAGAGGAAACTACACATTTTCTTTACTCCTCCAAACTAACTAACTGTTCCCACCCATCTACTCAGTACTATCTCTCCTACTGTCATTCCTTCTATCTATCATATCCTCAATCTTTCACTTTCTATTGCAACTGTTCCTGATGCCTTCAAAACATGCCATAGTTACATCTCTCTTCAAAAAACCTTCATTGACTCTACCTGCCCTTCCAAACTATCGCCCCATCTTCCTCCTCCCTTTCCTATCCAAGCTAATTGAACGTGCTGTGCTGTTCATTGCTGTTGTTTTGACTTTCTTTCATATCAAGCTATTCTTGATCCACTTCAATCTGGCTTTAGCCCTCTACATTCAACTGAAAACAGCCCTTGAAAAAGTCTCCAATGACCTGCTCCTGTCCAAATCTAAAGGTCTCTATTCTAACCCTCATCCTTCTCAATCTATCTGCTGCTTTCAACACTGTTATTCACCACCTACTCCTTGATATGCTGTCCTCACTTGGATTTCAGGGCTCTGTTCTTTCTTGATTTTCTTCCTATCTCTCCCATCGCACTTTTAGCATACGCTTTGGTGGTTCCTCCTCCTCCACCTCTCTCCCATATCAGTTGTGTAACCTCAGGTCTGTCTTGGGACCTCTTCCTTTTCTCCATCTATACTTCTCTTGGTGCTCTGATATCTTTCCATGGTTTTCAGTTATTCACCTTTATGCTGAGACTCCAATCTAACCTTCCACCCCAGAGATTTCAGCAGGAATCCAGTCCAAGACTACGCCTGCCTGTCTGACATTGCTGCCTGGATGTCTCACCGCCATCTGAAAAGTAAACATGGCGAAGACTGAGCTTCTTATCTTTCCCCCCTAAAACCAACCTCGTTCCTCTTCCCCTATTCTCTATCTCTGTGAGTAGAGTGACAAGGAAGGGGTTTTCCCCTAGCCCGCTTACAGTTTATTCTAGCATTAGAACACTTTGTTATTAAGCTGAGAGAAGATGCAGAAGTACAGGGGTCTTCGGGTGGGGAGGGAATCCATTAAATGTATGCTTTTGCTGATGAGCTGCTTTAAAAGTTTATCTCAGCCATACTGTTCCATGAAACGATGGTGCATTTGGTCCACCAACATGAGGTTGCCCTCTGGCTTTCTGTTGAATTTGGGTAAGTTGGAGGCAATGCCTTTGGGTGGGTATGATTATTCAGACTGGTCGGGAACTTTTCCTCTCAAGAAGGTGGATGATCACTGAAGTACTTGGGGGTCTACCTCACGGTTACTAAGTATGTTAAGTATTGCCATACTGGGACAGGACCAAAGGTCCATTAAGCCCAGCATCCTACTTCCAACAGTGGCCAATCCGGTCACAAATTACCTGGCAAGATCCCAAAAAAGTACAAACATTTGTATGCTTATCCCAGAAATAGTGGCTTTTCCCCAAGTCCATTTAATATTGGTCTATGGATTTTTCCTTTAAGAAGCCGTCCAAACCTTTTTAAAACTCCGCTAAGCTAACTGCCCCTACCACATTCTCTGGCAACAAATTCCAGAGTTTATTACACATTGAGTGAAGAAACATGTTCTCTCCGATTCATTTTAAGTTACTATATTGTAGCTTCATCGCATGCCCCCTATCCTAGTATTTTTGGAAAGTGTAAACAGACCTTCACATCTACCCGTTCAATTCCACGCATTATTTTAGACCTCTATCGTATCTCTCCCCTCAGCCACCTTTTCTCCAAGCTGAAGAGCCCTAGACGCTTTAGCCTTTCCTCATTGGGAAGTCGTCCATCCCCTTTATCATTTTCGTCACCCTTCTCTGCACCTTTTCTCATTCCACTATATCTTTCTTGAGATGCGGCGACCAGAACTGAACACAATATTCGAGGTGCAGTTGCACCATGGAGCAATACCAGGCAGTATAATGTCCTCATTTTGTTTTCCCATTACTTCCTAATAATACCTAACATTCCTCCATACTATGTTCTTTCAATGGATGCAACTTACTCACAGTGTGAAGGCATCTGTTGATCTGGCATCATTGTCATCTCAGCTGCCTTCTTTATTTGCCAACGCCCAGACACTAGTATTAGCTGGGCACACAGCTTCAAGTCTATTTATAGAATTTTTATTAACGCAACACACAACTTCAATACTGCCCTTCAACATAATTGGCAGCTTGATACAGAGTCTGTGGTAGATGAAAATATGTGGTTCTGTTTCTGGTCTAAAGTTATGAAACCTCTTTCCTCTGCAGCGGTTTTACAGTCTTGTTTTTTTATATCATAAAACCAATTGGACTCCTCGAAAACTTGCTACTTGCGTGCGGCCTGAGCTCATCAGACAAATGTTGCACTGTTCGCTGCAAGTGGGTACTTTCTCTCATATATGAGTGTCCTCCGATCTTTCAATTCTGGAAGGCTGTTTGGAATATTATACAAAAAATTTTGCCCATAACTGATGACCTGACTTATTCAATTGTAATTTTTAAGTCCGTTCATGCAACTTTGATTTGACCTCCCCGCAATCAAAACTATTGGACATTCGCCTCACATATTGCTCAATGGCATATTTTGCAAAACTGGAAAAACGTACAGCTGCTGAATAGTCACTTCTGGTGGAATACAGTCCTGCAGCATCAGAAGTTTGAGCTCGTCATGGCTGCGAAAAGTCGGATGATAGTATCTAAGAAAGAAATGTGGTCTATTTTGGACAACTACCTCCAAACTATTCAGTCCTCACCTTAAACCAGTACAAAGGACTTATTTGTTAAACACCTGGTTGCATTCCCTCCTTTTTTCCTCTTCTTTTCCTTTCTTCTTTTTTCCTTTCCCACCTGGTGTGTTTCTAGCTTCCTATGTTTTTCCATCATTGTTTTCCTGTTATTTGTATTCTTGGAAATTAATAAAATATTTGGAAATAGTAATAATACCTAACATTCTATTTGCTTTCTTAGCCACAGCAGCACACTGAGCAGAAGGTTTCAACATATCATCAACGCGACACCTAGATCCCTTTCTTGGTCTGTGACTCCTAAGGTGGGACCTTGAATGACGTAGCTATAATTCGGGTTCCTCTTTCCCACATGCATACACTTGGCATTTGCTCACATTAAACGTCATCTGCCATTTAGACGTCCAGTCTCCCAGTCTCGTGAGGTCCTCTTGTAATTTTTCACAATCCTCTGGCGATTTAACGACTTTGAATAACTTTGTGTCATCAGCAAATTTAATTACCTCACTATTTACCCCATCTCTAGGTCATTTATAAATATGTTAAAAAGCAGCGGTTCCCAGCACAGACCCCTAAGGAACCCCACTAACTACCCTTCTCCATGAGAATACTGACCATTTAACCCTACTCTCTGTTTTCTATCTTTAAACCAGTTTTTAATCCACAATAGAGAGGTGTGGTAGCCGTGTTAGTCCACTTATAAAGGTAATCAATAGAAATAAAACAAAATAAAACATGGAAAAGAAAATAAGATGATACCTTTTTTATTGGACATAACTTAATACATTTCTTGATTAGCTTTGAAGGTTGCCCTTCTTTGTCAGATCGGAAATAAGCGAATGTTGGTAGATGACAGTATATATGAGCGAAACATCAAAGCACTTCAGTGATATTCTATATGCATGGAGACAGGGAATGAGTGAAACATCAAAGCATTTCAGTGACAGTCTAACAGGATGGGGGTGGATAGGTGAGAGGGATACAGGAGAGCACTACAATTACAAGGCAATACAATTTTATGCTTTGTAATGGGCTAGAAAAAACAGATCTTTATTAAGTCCTAACTGGTGGGGGTGTCAAAATATTTAATCACTAGTAAAAAAGGCCTGTTTCTGACACAAATGAAACGGGCGCTAGCAAGGTTTTCTTCGGCTCCCCTGCAGCCACCCATGTCCAGCGACCCTCCTCTCCCCCTGCAGGCCACCCATGCCCAGCGACCCTCCTCTCCCCCTGCGCCCATCGCAGCCACCCATGTCCAGCGACACTCCTCTCATCCCCTGCCCTCCTCCTGCCACCCATGTCCAGCGACCCCATGCCCCCATGTCCAGCGACCCTCCTCTCTCTCCCCCTCCAGCCACCCATGTCCAGCGACCCTCCTCTGGACATGGATCAGCTGTGAGGCATGTTTATTTTCCCCCTGGGTTCTGAAGTTGACATCATAATGGCTACGTGATATCAGCCTGATCTACGGAGCCTAGCAGACCAACTCGGAAGGAGCCACGGTCCCAGGCAGCAAGACAGAACGTTGGAGGTGAGAATTATTATATAGGATTTTGACTTCAAAGGTCTTACGTTCCTAGTATGTGTTTAAAGTTCCCTTTCAGGATCCTTATGATGAAATCACTGGTACAGTGTTCTGGTTTTGTAAAGTGCTGTCCCACAGGCGTGACATCTTTGTTTGTACTGGCATTTTTCATATGATGTCTATGTAAATTAAATCTCTTCTTTAGCATCTGACTTTTTCTCCAATGTAGCAGCCTTCATCGCACTTTTTACACTGAATGATATATACCACATTGGAAGATGAGCATGTGAAAGATTCCTTAATGTTGAATATTTTTCCTTTGTGAATGATCGTGGGGTCCTGTGAGATATTTTGGCATAGTTTGCAGCTGGATATATTGCAAGGATATGTGCCATTCTTTTCTTTTTGAGTCTGTGTTGGGAGCTTACTTCTAATTAGCTTGTGTTTTAAGTTGGGTGGCTGTCAGAAAGCCAGCACTGGTGGGGATGGTAATATCTCTTTCAGTAATTCATCCTCCTGGAGTTGAGGCTGCAGATCTCTTATGATTTTCTTAATTTTTCCAGCTCGGGTTGTATGTCACTATAAGGGGGATTCTGCTGTGGCTTTTTTTTCTTTGTACTGTAGCAGATTTTCCCTGGGTGTTTTGAGGGAGGAGGCAATATTCTTGGAGATTATTTGGGGTTGTAGCCTTTCTGTTCGAAGGATGCAGTCAGGGTTTCAAGGTGTCTGTCTCTGTCCCCTGGGTCAGAGCAGATAAGGTGGTATCTTGTGGTTTGGCTGTAAATAATGGATCACTTTGTATGTGAAGGGTGGAAGCTGGAGTTGTGGATGTAGCTGGCATTTGTCTGTGGGTTTCTTGTATATGGATTTTGTATATAGCCATCGCTGATTGAGACTGTGTGTCCAAAAAATTGACTTTTCTGGTGAATAGTCAATTTTGAATCTGATTGTAGGATGGTATGTATTGAAGGAATTGTAAAATTGTTTCAGAGTTTCTTCCCCCCCAGTCCAAATCATAAAAATGTCATCTTTGTACCGGTAGTATTTTAGGGGTTGGTCTGGTATGTATTCAGAAATGTTTCTTCCAGCTCAGCCATAAGAGGTTGGCATATTGGGGTGCTGTCCTGGTGCCCTTCGCAGTGCCCATTAGTTGCAGAGAGATATCGTTAAAGCGGAAATAGTTGTGAGTTAAAATAAATTTGATTAGTTTTGTAATGGTTTCTGGTGAGTATTGATGGTCCAGTGTGGATGATTTTAGGAATTTCTCACATGCAGCTATGCCATCTGCATGGGGAATGTTGCTGTATAGTGATTCTACATCCATCGTGACCAGAAGGGTGCTTGGTGGTAATTGTTTGATATTTTTCAATTTATTCAGAAAGTCTGTGGTTTCTTGTATGAAGCTGTTTGTTTTGTGCACCAGAGTTTCAGAATTCCCTCTATGAGTCCAGCTTTTTCCTCTGTGAGCGTGCCAGTACCCGATATGATTGATCTGCCAGGGTTTCCAGGTTTGTGGATTTTGGGTAGCATGTGCCCACAGCAGGCCTGGTTTGGTAGGAGTTTCTTCAGATGTGGCTATACTTGTTTAGGAAATGTTCTTATCAGGTCTTTCAGCTGTTTTGTATAATCCTGTGGGATCCTTACTTAGTTTCCTGTAGTATGTGTTGTCTAAGAGCTGTCTGTGCCCTTCTTCAATGTATTTTTTTGTGTCCATAATTACCACTGAGCCACCTTTGTCTGCGGGTTTGATGGTGATGTGTTGGTTAGTTTGGCAGAGTTCTTATGGCCGCTCTTTCTGGTGGGAGTAAGATTATACAGAATTCTCTTTTGGTTTGTTGGAAAGCTGTGATTTTACTCTATGCCTGAAGCTTTCTATGTAGTTGTCCAGTTTGTAGTTTTGTCCATCCTGTGGGGTGAAATAAGTGTTCTTTTGTTTAAAACTGTATTCCGGTCTGTTGGGGGTCCCTTTGTTGTGGAAATGTGCCTTCAGGTGCATATTTCTAAAAAATTCTTCCAGGTCTGAGTTAATTGGATTTCGTCCAGCTTGCTGGCTGGGCAAAATAGAACACTACCTCCTATCCCATGACTCTCCAATTTCCTCTGAAGTCTTTCATGAGGTACTTTGTCAAACACCTTCTGAAAATCCAGATACACAATATCACCGGCTCACCTTTATCCACATGTTTGGTTCACCCCTTCAAAGAAATGTAGCAGATTGGAGAGGCAAGATCCTCCCTTCACTAAATCCATGTTGACTTTTGTCTCATTAATCCATGCTTTTGAATATGCTCTGTAATTTTGTTCTTTATAATAGTCTCTACCATTTTGCCCTGCACCGACGTCAGACTCACCTGTCTATAATTTCCCGGATCTCCTCCGGAACCTTTTTTAAAAATTGGCGTTACATTGGCCACCCTCCAATCTTCCCGGTACCATGCTCAATTTATGGATAAATTACATATTACTAACAATAGCTCCGCAAGTTCATTTTTCAGTTCTATCTACTCTGGGATGAATATCATCTGACCAGGAGATTTGATACTCTTCAATTGTAGAACTGCCCCATTACATCCTCCAGTTTATAGAGAATTCATTCAGTTTTCTCCGACTCGTCAGCTTCAAATACCATTTCTGGCACTGGTATCTCACCCAAATCTTCCTCAGTGAAGACCGAAGCAAAGAATTCATTTAATCTCTCCACCATGGCTTTGTCTTCCCTGATCGCCCCTTTACTCCTCAGTTTGTGCGAGTGACACTTATAAGGTAGATGTTACCTCTCTGATGCATAAATCAATGGATGTTCTTACTTTATGGACTACATTACCTTTGAGCCTGCAAGGGTGTATCACATTGTACAAGATGGTGTTGCTCCCAAACTGACTTATGTCTTATAGACTTTTCCTATGTTTTTGACTAACAGAGACATTGCAAAATTTCAGACCATATTGTGTAAATTTCTTTGTAATAATAAGAAACCACGGACTGCTTTGTCAAAACTGTCCAGACCTCTGGGCCATGGTTGTCTGGCCTGTACGGATCTTTACAAGTACATGTGGCCTGTTTGATGCATCACCTAGTAAACTGAATTAAAGACATACACTTTTTTCCACCTTGTTCGTTGTAGTCTCAGCTTGTGGCTCCAGTACAATTTGTTGTACTATTTACATACCCAGAGTCCTTATCAGCTCCTTTCATCTCGACATCATCCAATATTGAAATCTATTCACCAAGCAAGGAACTGGATTTCCAAGCGAGCTCATGTTGTCGTCATGCTCGACTGTATTATTGCTTCTGGCAGACAATAGGACTTGGATCCTGATTCCTCTAAATCTTACTTGCACAGATGGTGGTCTCCAGGCTTATGGTTTGTGAAAGACCTGGTTACTTCAGAGGGACGTATTAAATCCTTTGCAGTTTTACAAGAGGAGGGTCTTGTACATGCCACTGATTGGTACCCTTACATGCAGGTTTCTCATTATGTGAGTACTTTTCCTCCTTTGACTATGTCCGAGGATGCAGCAGACTTGATTGTGGAAACTTTTACTCTTTCTAGAGCAACCAGAGCTAGTGGAGTGGAGGAGTGGTTAGTGCAGTGGACTTTGATCCTGGGGAACTGAGTTCGATTCCCACTACAGCTCCCTGTGACTCTGGATAAGTCACTTAACCCTCCATTGCCCCTGGTACAAAATAAGTACCTGAATATATGTAAACCGCTTTGAATGTAGTTGCAAAAAACCTCAGAAAGGCAGTATATCAAGTCCCATTTCCCTTTCATCAAGGTCAGCTTGTATACTCTAGAGGCCCCCCCCCCCCCCCCCCCAGGGACTCCAAACTGCTCGCCACTGAATGGAATAGAGAGCTTGCGGATACAGAGCATTTCACTGGGGACATGTTGCATCTTCTGATGAAAAACATCAAGAAAGTGACTTGCTCATATCTTCTCCTGGAACAGCAGTATAAATTTCTGATGTGTATGTTTAGGCCGCAGTATATCCATCGTGCACAGATATCAGACTCAGCGTTTTGTTCCTGGTGTGGGGTTAAGTCCTGCCTATTTGACCCATATGTATTGCTCCTGTGCATGGATCCTGCTGTTCTGGAGGGGAGTTGTGTCTTACTTGTCAGCTGCTTCGGGTAAACATATTCTACTGCAAGCTAATATGTTACTTTTTCTAACTTTATCCTAATGAGTACTAATACGCATGCCAATGCTCTTTTATGTATATGCTTTCTACTGGATGGAAAGTGTATTCTTTGGAACTGTAGACAGCCACTTCTGCCTTCCTGATGGAATGGCGTAATGAACTTTTTCAGTTGATGTGATGGAAATGCTTGGATGTCAAGAAAGAGTCCCTGAGGGCCTGGAGGACATTACAAGAGTGGTCTCCGGTTTGGGATGGACTTCCTCATAGAGTGCATAGTTCTTTTGCTAAATTTATGAACTGGAGCACTGGGAGGGTTGGGTGGGGGGGCATATGGATTATTTTTTTAAGTTTATTCCAGGGATCACTGTGAAGAAACAACATGGTGTGTCCTATGGGTTTCTGTTTGAGTGCCTGGATGGGTGGGTGGGGGTTTGGGGAGTAGTCCTGTTCTTGTACCACCTAGTTTCTTGAAAGCACTGTTACTTGCTTTGTATTTTGTGGTTTTTCAATACACATTCCATAAAATAAAAAAATTAGTTAGTGCATTGATACAAAGCTTACCAAGCAACGTTGAATGAAAAGGAGTACTTCAATATATAGAGTCAACGGTGTTTTTTATTCGATGTTCTTTGGTAAGCTTTGTATCACGCACTTAACAGATTCCTTTGATTTCATGTTAAGTACTATTTGTTTTAAAACATTGGCATCTTGATTATGGTAGTTGCCATTGTAATATTTGACAATATTTAATCTTTTCTCACACCATTTTCTGAATTTCTGTATGACAGTGATATCATTGTTTTTCTTGAGAGACTGTACTTCTTTTGGTAAGACAGGCACATTTTATTCAAGGATAGAACTACGTTACCCACTGGCATGTTTACTTTTTGCGTATGATGTATTATTTAGTATTTTCAATTACACAGCACAACTGCATATTGCTTTCTGACATTTATCATTTTTTGTGCATGTATCTATGCTGTATTATCAACATATTATTATTAAGCATGCTTCTTTAGAGCACAGTAATGAGCAATCTCTCACCTTTACATGTCAAATTGATGTAGTATGTACACACTATTGTTTATTAAGCACAACTACATTTCACATTTTTTGTGCATGTATCCACTTTGTACCTTCTTTTAATGCATTATTGGCATAGAATGGGTGTTTCATATATAGATTTGTGTTTTGCATGGACACCAGCTCATCACTCACTCTCTCACACACACACACATTTTTACACCTGTACATTATTGATATTTTATTTGCATTTATTTTAATGTCTATTAATTAGACTTCTGACGCAGGCATATGTACACCAAAGGGTCTATTTATTAAAGGACTCTTGATTATTCCACTCCTGAAAGCCCTTTAGTGCTTTTTTCTGTGCTATAATATTTTGGTGCCCACATGTAAACCCGAGGCAATGTACGCCCTATATATAGGATCTTGTCTTATTTTTAAGTAACATAGTAGATGATGGCAGAGAAAGACCTGTATGGTCCATCCAGTCTGCCCAACAAGATAAACTCATATGTGCTACTTTATGTGTATACCTGACCTTGATTTGTATCTGCCATTTTCAGGGCACAGACCGTAGAAGTCTGCCCTGCACTAGCCCCACCTCCCAACTGCCAGCCCCGCCTCCCACCACCGGCTCTGCCACCCAATCTCCACTAAGCTTCTGAGGATCCATTCCTTCTGAACAGAATTCTTTTATGTTTATCCCACGTATTTTTTAATTCTGTTACCGTTTTCATCTCCACCACCTCCAGCGGGAGGGCGTTACAAGTATCCACCACTCTCTCCATGAAAAAATACTTCCTGACATTTTTCTTGAGTCTGCTCCCCTTCAACCTCATTTCATGTCCTCTAGTTCTACCGCCTTCCTATCTTCGGAAAAGATTTGTTTGCGGATTAATACCTTTCAAATATTTGAACGCCTGTATCATATGATATTATGATATTGTATGATACTATTGTATGCTTTTATTGTCACCCACCTAGACTGTAAGATAATGAGGGCTACACATTTTTTAAATAAATAAAATACTCTTAAAAAAAAAAAAAAAAGAAGGTATTTTGATTAACTGTCATTGCTATGTCTTCTGTTTGCGCCTCTGCTGTCTAGCCTACCTTCCCTGCTTCCTCTGGACTTCCAGATATTCTTGTCCACTGTCTTCTTTCTGGGATCCTTTGCACTATCTTTATAGCCATATTCTTTGTTAAATCATGCTAGTCCTCTTTTTACTTTTGTATATTTTTATACCATAAGGTGAGATTTACTGAACACATAGACAAACATGGTTTAATGGGACAAAGTCAACACGGATTCAGCCAAGGGAAATCGTGCCTCACCAATTTGCTATGGGGTTTTTTTGAAGGTGTGAATAAACATGTGAATAAAGATGAGCCAGTTGATGTAAGTGTACCTAGATTTTCAGAAAGCTTTTGACAAAGTCCTTCATGAGAGACGCCTGAGAAAATTAAAAAGCCATGAGATAGGAGGCAATGTTCTATTGTGAATTGGGAACTGGTTGAAAGATAAAACACAATGGACAATTCTCGCAGCAGAGGACAGTGAACAGTGGAATGCCACAGGAATCTGTACTGGTACTAGTACTTTTAACATATTTATAAGTGATCTGAAAGTAGGAATGATGAGTGACATGATTAAATCTGCAGATGACACAAAACATTTTGATATCACATGAGGAGTATGAGAAATTGCAGGAGGACCTACTGGATTGGAAAAGAGGGCATCCAAATGGCAGATGAAACTTAATGTGGACAAGTGCAAAGTGATGCACATTGTAAAGAATAACCCAAATTACAGCTACACAATGCTAGGTTCCACATTAGGAAAAGATTTTGGTGTCATCATCTGCAATAAACTTCCCTACATTCACGACCTCTTCATTTCGTGTTCCCTCCATCTACTTGACTTAACTGAAACTTGGCTCTCCCCTGATGACTCTACTTCTGTTGCAGCTCTTTGCCATGGTGGTTATTTTTTTCTCATACCCCTCGCCCTGCTGGCCACGGCGGTGGCGTTGGATTGCTACTCTCTCCCTCCTGCAAATTTCAACCTCTTCTTCCACCCCAATCTCACTGCTTTTTGTCCTTTCAAGTCCACTCCATCCGCCTTTTCACTCCTCTGCCTCTCCGACTGGCAGTCATTTATCGACCCCTGATAAGTCTCTTCATCCTTTCTCACTGATTTTGATGCCTGGTTCTCCTTCTTTTGTGAACCTACATCCCCCTCCATCATCCTAGGTGACTTTAACATCCACGCTGATGATTCCTCTGACTCTTATGCTTCCCAATTTCTTGCCTTAACGTCCTCATTCAATCTTCTGCTGTGCTCCTCTGCACCTACCCACCAAAATGGTCACTGTCTCAACCTTATCCTCTCCTCTAACTACTTCTCCTCCAGCTTCTGTTCCTCAGCTCTCCCCCTTTCTGACCATCACCTATTAACCTTCACACTTAAGCACCCTCCTCCCCAGTCCCACCCAATCTCAACCCCCACATCTAGGAATCTTCAAGCTATTGACCCCCTTACTCTGTCCTCTTGTGTCTCTAACCTTTTCTCTTCCACCACTCTATCTAAGTCTGTCAAAGAAGCAGTCTCTTCCTATGATACTATTCTCTCCTCTGCTCTGGACACTTGCCCCTCCCATGCCCCATCCTACTAGGTGTACCAAACCCCAGCCTTGGCTGACCTCTAAAATCCGCTACTTTCGTTCCTGTGCCCGCTCTGCTGAATGTTCTTGGCTTAAATCCCGCACCCTTGCCGACTTCATTCATTTCAAATTCATGCTTAACTCCTTCCAGTCTGCCCTTTCATGGGCCAAACAGGATTACTTCTCCCAATTGACAAATTCCCTTGACTCTAACCCTCGACTTCTCTTCGCCACACTGAACTCTCTTCTCAAAGTGCCTCCGTCCCCAATTCCCCCTTCTCTTTCTCCTCAGACCCTAGCTGAGCACTTCCATGATAAAATCCGTAAGATTAACCTTGAATTTTCATCCAAACCTCCCCACCTCTCTCTCCCTTAGTCCACACCCCCTACTCTCCTTCCTCTCCTTCTTTTTCCTTCTTCTCTGCTGAGGAAACTGCCCTTCTTCTTTCCTCCTCCAAATGTACTACCTGTTCATCTGATCGCATCCCCACTTATCTACTTAACACTATCTCCCTGTCATCTGTCACATCCTTAATCTCTCACTCTCCACTGCAACTGTTCCTACGGCCTTCAACATGCTGTTGTCACTCCACTCCTTAAAAAAACCCTCACTTGATCCTACCTGTCCCTCCAACTATCGCCCCATCTCCCTTTTTCCTTTCCTCTCCAAATTACTTGAATGCGTCGTGCTCCGCCGTTGTCTTGACTTCCTCGCTTCTCAACCTATTCTTGACCCACTCCAATCTGGTTTGCCGCCCTCTTCACTCTACTGAAACTGCACTTACCAAAGTCTCTAATGACCTGCTGCTGGCTAAATCCAGAGGTCTCTATTCTATCCTTATCCTTCTTGACCTATCTGCTGCTTTTCGACACTGTTGACCACACCATACTCCTAGATACGCTATCCTCGATTGGATTCCAGGGCTCTGTTCTTTCCTGGTTCTCCTCCTACCCTCTCACTTTGCACTTTTAGTGTTCACTCTGGCAGTTCCTCTTCAAGTTCCATCCCCGCTTTCAGTTGATGTCCCCCAGTGTTCTATCCTTGGACCCTCCTTTCTTATTTACCTCTCTCTTGGTACCCTGATTTCATCCCATGGCTTCAATACCATCTTTATGCAGATGACTCTCAGATCTACATCTCCACCCCTGAAATCTGAACCGTAATCCCAGGACAAAATTTCATCCTGCTTGTCTGACATTGCTGCTGGATGTCTCAAAGCCATCTGAAGCTAAACATGACTAAAACTGAACTTCTTATTTTTCCCCCCTAAACCCACTTCCCCTCTTCCCCCATTCTCTATCTCTGTTAATGGCTCTCACATCCTCCCTGTCTCCTCAGCCTCGTAACCTTGGAGTCATCTTTGATTCCTCTCTCTTCTTCTTCTGCGCATATTCCAACAGATCGCCAAAACCTGTCCATTTCTTTATCTACAACATTAGCAAAATTTCGCCCCTTCCTTTCTGAATACGCTACCAGGAACCTTTATCCAAACCCTTGTCACCTCTCGCTTGGATTATTGCAATTGCTTCTCACTGGTCTTCCACTCCGCCATCTCTCTCCTCTCCAGTCTGGTCCAAAATTCTGGCAGCACGACTTATTTTCTGCCAAAATCATTATACCCACACTAGCCCACTCCTCAAGTCACTTCACTGGCTCCCCTGTCCGCTTCCGCATACAGTTCAACTTCTCTTACTGACCTGTAAATGTATCCATTCTGCAGCCCCCCATTACCTCTCCACTCTCATCTCTCTCTACATTCCTCCCCGTGAACTCCGCTCACTGGACAAATCTTTCTTGTCGTCCCCCTTCTCCTCCACTGCTAACTCCAGACTTCGTTCCTTTTCCCTCGCGGCACCTTATGCCTGGAATAGACTTCCTGAGCCTGTACGTCTAGCTCCATCTCTACCTGTTTTCAAATCTATGCTGAAAACCCACCTTTTCACCACTGCTTTTTGGCTCCTAGCCACTACTCAATTGCCCTCCCCTTGTTCCTTCCCACCCAGTACTTCCCTCGCCCTTAATTGTCTTGTCTGTCTGTATTTTTAGATTGTAAGCTCTATTGAGCAGGGACTGTCTTTCTGTGTCAGGTGTTCAGCGCTGCGTGCGTCTGGTAGTGCTATACAAATGCTAATAAAGCGAATGCTACATACCTGTAGAAGGTATTCTCCGAGGACAGCAGGCTGATTGTTCTCACTGATGGGTAACTTCCACGGCAGCCCCTCCAATCGGAAATTTCACTAGCAAAGGCCTTTGCTAGTCCTCGCGCACCCATGCGCATCGCGCATGCGCGGCCATCTTCCCGCCTGAACCGGCTCGTGTTCGTCAGTCCCGTATGTAGCAAGACAAAGACAAGGGAAGACACAACTCCAAAGGGGAGGCGGGCGGGTTTGTGAGAACAATCAGCCTGCTGTCCTCAGAGAATACCTTCTACAGGTATGTAGCATTCGCTTTCTCCGAGGACAAGCAGGCTGCTTGTTCTCACTGATGGGGTATCCCTAGCCCCCAGGCTCACTCAAAACAAACAACATGGTCAATTGGGCCTCGCAACGGCGAGGACATAACTGAGATTGACCTAACAACTTATCCAACTCACAGAGAGTGTAGCCTGGAACAGAATAAAAAATGGGCCTAGGGGGGTGGAGTTGGAATCTAAACCCCGAACAGATTCTGAAGCACTGACTGCCCGAACCGACTGTCGCGTCGGGTATCCTGCTGCAGGCAGTAATGAGATGCGAATGTGTGGACAGATGAAAACGTCGCAGCTTTGCAGATCTCTTCAATAGTGGCTGACTTCAAGTGGGCTACTGACGCAGCCATGGCTCTGACATTGTGAGCCGTGACATGACCCTCAAGAGCCAGCCCAGCCTGGGCGTAAGTAAAGGAAATGCAATCTGCTAGCCAATTGGATATGGTGCGTTTCCCCACAGCCACTCCCCTCCTGTTGAGATCAAAAGAAACAAACAATTGGGTGGACTGTCTGTTAGGCTGTGTCCGCTCCAGATAGAAGGCCAATGCTCTTTTGCAGTCCAATGTGTGCAGCTGACGTTCAGCAGGGCAGGAATGAGGACGGGGAAAAAATGTTGGCAAGACAATTGACTGGTTCAGATGGAACTCCGACACTACCTTCGGCAAGAACTTAGGGTGAGTGCGGAGGACTACTCTGTTATGATGAAATTTGGTGTAAGGGGCCTGGGCTACCAGGGCCTGAAGCTCACTGACTCTACGAGCTGAAGTAACTGCCACCAAGAAAATGACCTTCCAGGTCAAGTACTTCAGATGGCAGGAGTTCAGTGGCTCAAAAGGAGGTTTCATCAGCTGGGTGAGAACGACATTGAGATCCCATGACACTGTAGGAGATTTGACGGGGGGCTTTGACAAAAGCAAACCTCTCATGAAGCGAACAACTAAAGGCTGTCCTGAGATCGGCTTACCTTCCACATGGTAATGGTATGCACTGACTGCGCTAAGGTGAACCCTTACAGAGTTGGTCTTGAGACCAGACTCAGACAAATGCAGAAGGTAGTCAAGCAGGGCCTCTTTAGGACAAAAGCGAGGATCTAAGGCCTTGCTGTCACACCAGACGGCAAACCTCCTCCATAAAAAGAAGTAACTCCTCTTAGTGGAATCTTTCCTGGAAGCAAGCAAGATACGGGAGACACCCTCTGACAGACCCAAAGAGGCAAAGTCTACGCTCTCAACATCCAGGCCGTGAGAACCAGAGACCGGAGGTTGGGATGCAGAAGCGCCCCTTCGTCCTGTGTGATGAGGGTCGGAAAACACTCCAATCTCCACGGTTCTTCGGAGGAAAACTCCAGAAGAAGAGGGAACCAGATCTGACGCGGCCAAAACGGAGCAATCAGAATCATGGTGCCTCGGTCTTGCTTGAGTTTCAACAAAGTCTTCCCCACCAGAGGTATGGGAGGATAAGCATACAGCAGGCCTTCCCCCCATCCAGTAGGAAGGCATCCGATGCCAGTCTGCCATGGGCCTGAAGTCTGGAACAGAACTGAGGGACCTGTGGTTGGCTCAAGATGCAAAGAGATCTACCAAGGGGGTGCCCCCACACCTGGAAGATCTGGCGCACTACTCTGGAGTGAGCGACCACTCGTGAGGTTGCATAATCCTGCTCAACCTGTCGGCCAGGACTGTTGTTACGCCTGCCAGATATGTGGCTTGGAGCCACATGCCATAATGGCGAGCCCAGAGCCACATGCTGACGGCTTCCTGACACAGGGGGCGAGATCCGGTGCCCCCCTGCTTGTTGATGTAATACATGGCAACCTGGTTGTCTGTCTGAATTTGGATAATTTGATGGGACAGCCGATCTCTGAAGCCTTCAGAGCGTTCCAGACCGCTCGTAACTCCAGGAGATTGATCTGCAGATCGCGTTCCTGGAGGGACCAGCTTCCTGGGTGTGAAGCCCATCGACATGAGCTCCCCACCCCAGGAGAGACGCATCCGTAGTCAGCACTTTTTGTGGCTGAGGAATTTGGAAAGGGCGTCCCAGAGTCAAATTGGACCAAATCGTCCACCAATACAGGGATTTGAGAAAACTCATTGACAGGTGGATCACGTCTTCTAGATCCCCAGCAGCTTGAAACCACTGGGAAGCTAGGGTCCATTGAGCAGATCGCATGTGAAGGCGAGCCATGGGAGTCACATGAACTGTGGAGGCCATGTGGCCCAGCAATCTTAACATCTGCCGAGCTGTGATCTGCTGAGACGCTCGCACCCGAGAGACGAGGGACAACAAGTTGTTGGCTCTCGTCTCTGGGAGATAGGCACGAGCCGTCCGAGAATCCAGCAGAGCTCCAATGAATTTGAGTCTTTGCACTGGGAGAAGGTGGGACTTTGGATAATTTATCACAAACTCCAGTAGCTCCAGGAGGCGATAGTCATCTGTATGGACTGTAGAGCTCCTGTCTCGCATGTGTTCTTCACCAGCAATCGTCGAGATAGGGGAACATGTGCCCTCCCAGCCTGCGAAGCGCCGCTGCTACTACACCAGGCACTTCGTGAACACTCTGGGTGCAGAGGCAAGCCAAAAGTGTAGCACACAGTACTGGAAGTGACGTGTGCCCAGCTGAAATCGCAGATACTGCCTGTGAGCTGGCAGTATCGGGATGTGCATGTAAGGCGTCCTTCAAGTCCAGAGAGCATAGCCCAATCGTTTTCCTGAATCATGGGAAGAAGGGTGCCCAGGGAAAGCATCCTGAACTTTTCCTTGACCAGATATTTGTTCAGGGCCCTTAGGTCTAGGATGGGACGCATCCCCCCTGTTTTCTTTTCCACAAGGAAGTACTGGAATAGAATCCCAGCCCTTCTTGCCCGGATGGCACGGGCTCGACCGCAATTGGCGCTGAAAAGGGCGGAGAGTTCCTCTGCAAGTACCTGCTTGTGCTGGAAGCTGTAGGATTGAGCTCCCGGTGGGCAATTTGGAAGTTTTGAGGCCAAATTGAGGGTGTATCCTTGCCGGACGATTTGAAGAACCCAACGGTCGGAGGTTACAAGAGGCCACCTTTGGTGAAAAGCTTTCAACCTCCCCCCGACCGGCAGATCGCCCGGCACTGACACGTTGATGTCGGCTATGCTCTGCTGGAGCCAGTCAAAAGCTCGCCCCCTGCTTTTGCTGGGGAGCCGTGGGGCCTTGCTGAGGCGCACGCTGCTGACGAGAGCGAGCGCGCTGGGGCTTAGCCTGGGCCGCAGGCTGGCGAGAGGGAGGATTGTACCTACGCTTACCAGAAGAGTAGGGAACAGTCTTCCTTCCCCCATAAAAACGTCTACCTGAGGAGGTAGATGCTGAAGGTTGCCAGCGGGAGAACTTGTCGAAAGCGGTATCCCGCTGGTGGAGCTGCTCTACCACCTGTTCGACTTTCTCTCCAAAAATGTTGTCCGCTCGGCAAGGGGAGTCCGCAATCCGCTGCTGGATCCTATTCTCCAGGTCGGAGGCACGCAGCCATGAGAGTCTGCGCATCACCACACCTTGAGCAGTGGCCCTGGACACAACATCAAAGGTATCATATACCCCTCTGGCCAGGAATTTTCTGCACGCCTTCAGCTGCCTGACCACCTCCTGAAATGGCTTGGCTTGCTCAGGAGGGAGCTTGTCCACCAAGCCCGCCAACTGCCACACATTGTTCCGTATATGGATACTCGTGTAGAGCTGGTAGGACTGAATCTTGGCCACGAGCATAGAAGAATGGTAGGCCTTCCTCCCAAAGGAGTCTAAGGTTCTAGAGTCTTTGCCCGGGGGCGCCAAAGCATGCTCCCTAGAACTCTTAGCCTTCTTTAGGGCCAGATCCACCACACCAGAGTCGTGAGGCAACTGAGTGCGCATCAGCTCTGGGTCCCCATGGATCCGGTACTGGGACTCAATCTTCTTGGGAATGTGGGGGATTAGTTAAAGGCTTGGGTCCAGTTCGCCAGCAATGTCTTTTTTAGGACATGATGCATGGGTACTGGGGACGCTTCCTTAGGTGGAGAAGGATAGTCCAAGAGCTCAAACATTTCAGCTCTGGGCTTATCCTCCACGACCACCGGGAAGGGGATGGCCGTAGACATCTCCCGGACAAAGGCCGCAAAAGACAGACTCTCGGGAGGAGAAAGCTGCCTTTCAGGGGAGGGGATGGGATCAGAAGGAGGCCATCAGACTCCTCGTCAGAGAAATATCTGATGTCCTCCTCCTCCTCCCACGAGGCCTCACCATTGGTATCAGACACAAGTTCATGAACCTGTGTCTGAAGCTGTGCCCGACTCGACTCCGTGGAAACACGGCCACGGTGAGAGCGTCGAGAGGTAGACTCCCTCGCCAGCACCGGCGAAGCTCCCTCCGCCGACGTCGAGCCTTCCTGGGAGGCGACCGCAGTCGGTACCGCAAGCGGCACCGATGTCGGAGACCTCACCCCGGGCAAGGGGCCAGCCGGCGCCTCACTCGACGGTACCGGTGGCGCAAGCACCCCCGGTACCGGAGGGGAAGGGCGCAACAGCTCTCCCAGGATCTCCGGGAGAACAGCCCGGAGACTCTCGTGCAGAGCGGCTGTGGAGAAAGACGTGGAAGCCGATGCGGGCGTCGAGGTCAGAGTCTGTTCCGGGCATGGAGGCTGTTCCGGGCTGTCCAAGGAGGAGCGCATCGACACCTCCTGAACAGAGGGTGACTGGTCCTCCCGGTGCCGATGCCGACTCCCTTGGCGACCCAGAGCTCTCGGTACCAATGCGGGAAGGTGACCGGTGTCGATGCTTCTTTGATTTTTTCAAACGAAGCATGTCACCGGAGCTTCCCGGTACCGACAAGGAGGACGTAGAATCCAGCCATCTCTTCCTCGGGGCCGAGGCAGAAGAAGGTCGGTCTGGGGGGGGGGGGCTGTACCGCAGGAGCCCTCAGGGTAGGAGACCCACCCGAAGGCTCACCGCCACCAGCAGGGAATGGACAGCCCTCACCTGCACTCCAGTCGAAGCACCACCGTCCGACACATCAGCAACAGCGGAGGTCCCGGTACCACCGACGCCGACGCAGCCTTCCGATGTCTCGGTACCGACGATGCAGAGGGTCGGTACCGGACGATGCAGAGGGTCGATACCTCGATGCAGTCGATGCCGAGGTCGAAGGTCCTTGATGCTGTCGATGTCGATGCACTCGATGCCTCCGGTGCTGTTGTCGACGAAGAGCCCGAGAACAACACGTTCCACTGGGCCAATCTCGCTACCTGAGTCCTCTTCTGTTAAAAGAGCACAAAGACTGCAGGCCTGCGGGCGGTGCCCAGCCCCCAGACACTGAAGACACGACGCGAGCCTATCAGTGAGCGAGATTACCCGGGCGCACTGGGTGCACTTCTTGAAGCCACTGGGAGACTTCGATGACATGGGTGGAAAAATCACGCCGGCGAAATCAAAATTCGCGATGGTGACGAAGGGCACCAAAAATAAGGGACAGAGAAAAAAACCCGTACCGAGGCCACAAAAAAAGGCCTACCCCGAAAGCAGAAAGGAAACTTACGTCGGGGAAACAAACTAGACACAGCGGGAAGGGACAAAGACCGAGGTCTTTCTTCTTTTTTTGCGAAATCCGCGAAGACCGCGCGAGGGTCAACTTGAGGGGCGCGAAACGGCGGCAAAACATGACCGTCCCGAGCGCGGACAAAAGAAGACTGACGAACACGAGCCGGTTCGGGCGGGAAGACGGCCGCGCATGGGCGGCGCGAGGACTAGCAAAGGCCTTTGCTAGTGAAGTTTCCGATTGGAGGGGCTGCCGTGGACGTCACTCATCAGTGAGAACAAGCAGCCTGGCTTGTCCTCTGAGAATAATAATAATAATACATTGAAATCTTCTGCTCAGTGTATTGTGGAGGCCAAAAAAAGCAAACAAAATGCTAAGAATTATTAGACAAGGGATAGAGAATAAAACAAAGATTATTATAATGTCTCTATATCACCATGAAGCAACCTCACCTTCAGTATTGTGTGCAATTCTGGTCACTACATTCAAGAAAGAATTAGCGGAATTAGAAAAGGTACCAAGAAGGCAAAGCAAAAATGATTGAGGGGATGGGACTCATCATGAGAAAGGCTTAAGAGGTTAGGGCTCTTCAGCTTGGAGAAGAAATGGCTAAGTGGGGGTATGATAGAGATCTACACAAAACTCTGAGTGGAGTAGAACGGGTAAATGCAAATTGATGCTTACTCTCTTTCAAAAAGTAGAGAGACTAGGGGACATACCACATCATTACAGAGTAATATTTTTAAAACACTTAGGAGAAAATATTTTTTTCACTCAACAAATAGTTAAGTTCTGGAACTTGTTGCCAGAGGATGTGGTAAAGCAGTTAGTATAGCTGGGTTTAAAAGAAGATTGGGACAAGTTCCTAGAGGTAAAGTCCATAAATTGATATTAAGGTAGATCTGGGGGAAGGCCACTGTTCATCTCTGGAGGTGGCTAACATGGAATCTTGCTACTTTTTTGGGATTCTGTCAGGCATTTGTTATCTGGATTGGGCACTGCTGGAAGCAGGACAGTGGGCTAGAAGGACCTTTGATCTGATGCAGTATGACAATTCTTATGTTCTTTTTCAAGATAAACCCCACAGTACCTTATTACTTACAAACTCTACTTTAAAGTTTTATTTTATTTTAATAAAGTTCTGCTCCTCTGCCTATCTTGTCCTTCCCAAAGAGATTATAGATGCAAGAGAATTTCTAGGAAGGAGAAGGCAAACCTCCAAGTCTTTGTTGTCCTCATCCATGATGATTTCGGTATCCTTCAGTTCGTCACTGAGTGCTTGCTCATCTTCAGTGCCGCTTGTCAGGCCGCAGGTCTCCATAGCAATCCCTTCTGGACCAGAAGTATTTCTGCAATGAAAATGTGGGGAGAGAGTAATTCCATCAGGAGTGCTTCCCAAACTATGGGTCACAACTCCAGATGGGATCAGCAAATACACACCTGAAATTACAACTAGGTTGGGCCCAAGAAAAATAGGCTGTGCTATAAAAAGGCCCATGCAAACTCCACCAATGGCAGGGATGATGACAGAATCACAGATGATGCTGTACAACGGTCAGGAAAAGTGGTATCAATTGAAAAAACTGTGGCCACAGAAAGTTTAATGAACATTGTCCTCCAGATTCCATCCCCAGAGAATAAAACTCTCATTCTCCCTCCTGCTGAGCAACTCAAGTCATTTCAGCCTGTGGGTATAATGGTCATGTGATGCAGCATCCAAAGAGAATGGAAACACAAATGCAAGCAGGTGTCAGCTAAAACTGTGGGCAGGGTCTCCTAGAAGCATGGGGCTACCTTACTCTCCCCCCACCAATCACTCACGTGCCAGTGCAGTCTGGTTGTCTCGCTCAAGTTCCTCAAAGTCAAAAGCCTGGCCCATCTCTGTCACAATCTCTGCACTGATGTGGGTGGGCAGCGTATGTGTCCTCCGGGGGGTGGGTGAAGTAGCTTATCCTCCCACTATAAACAAAGATAGAGAAGCAGTGTTTAAGAGGCAGTGAGGTTAGCCTTTGGGAAGCAGACAGCTTTTCAGAAAGGGGAAATAAATGTATTTTATTTATAGTATTTAAACAGTACAAATACATAGTGTATGTGCAGGGGAGAGATGCCCACATTGGCTGCTGCTTATTGTGCTTTGAGCAATGACTCACTATGCTCCTGGCCGAGATGGGGTCCTCAAACAATAAAACACAGATGCATTCCATATCAGTACCTGTTAATGACAAGAAACTCTCTCAGTTCTAGAAATAAAATTGAAACAATTTGTTTCAAGCATTGCTCACCGTCTTCTCATTTACAAATGGAATACAGAGTGGAGGATCACCTGATCATTGGGATGAGCTGATGGATTAGTCTGCACCATTCAGATTCAGACCGTCAGCAGTAATTCCTTGCTACCAGAATGGCCTTTTCCCTTGCTCCATGCTGTACGAGGCCAAGAGATGGGGTGCAGGAGAAGGTGGGGCAGTGCTCACTCACCTTGTCCAGTCAGTTAACACAGCTCTGGCTGCTTTCTCATGGTCTGGGACCCCTCCTTTCCTTAGCATGCCCTTCCGTTTTGATAGCAGTGCCAGGAACTCCATGGTGTTTCTGAAATCTGGGATAGAGTAGTACTCCAGTACCTGAGAGAGAGAGAGCATATGCAAAAGCTGAGGAAGCGAGAAAGGGACATCCATGAAGCACCAAAACCCTTACAGGCACTGCTCAGTGTGTCATATAACTGAGGAACCTCATAGCCAGGCCCAAGAACTACATTTTGATATGCTATGTTACAGACATGCTGCCTGACTTCCTTTATGTAAATAGATGTGCAGCACAGAAGAAATGACGATTCCTCACTTGTTGCTTATTGCAGCGTCTCAAGATGGCCTCCACAGGGCTCACTGGGTCTGCCAGCTGCTCAATCTTCATGCAATTGCGCAGGATGACAGCCGTCTCGGAAGCAGCAGTAGCCATAACAATGCCCGGACAGTCCAGCAGCTTGATGTGTTTGTCCAGGTGGATTTCCTGGAGACATCTATGGAATAAAAATGTGTGGAAAAGGACAATGAAGGGTCAAAGGGGACTTCTCATAGTAAAATGCAGCTCCCAGGAAAGGCAGAAAAATTGATACCATGGCTGTCCTCCTTCATCACCCTCAGTATATTTTGGGGATACCCCTCCCCACCCCCTTCCAAAACAGAAGTGCAGTTAGAGCACTAGGCTGACAATAAGAAAAGCTCAGTTCAAATCCTTTGCTGCTCCTTGTGATCTTGGGCAAGCACTTAGCCTTCCATTGCCTCAGGTACAAACTTAAGACTATAAACCCTCAGGGACAGGGTAATACCTAGTGTTCCTGAAGTAGAACACTCTTATTCACAAAACACAGACTGTTCAGCACATACCCAAGCATCAGCTCTTGAGGGCCAGCACAGATACTGGAAATGGCAAAGAGAGGGAGAACATGGCACACCATCTACCTTGGGTATTGGGGCTCACTGTTGCTGACAGACCCCCTGTTTTTCTTTTTTTTTTTTGGTCAATTGCATTCAGTTCAGTGGTGTAGTTATGGGTGGGCCTAGGTGGACACAGGCCCACCCATTCCTGGCTCAGGCCCACCCTGTGTAGTCTTCAAAATAGTTCAGCAGCAGCTGCCTCGCTCTTCACTCTTCCTCTTCTTCACGCCCAGATCTGGCATTTGCCTCCCACCTGCAGCTCCACAACACACCCTTTCCCTGTTCTACCTCAGCACCTTCCTTTTACCATGCCCTGCCATCACTGACATCACTTCCTGTTTCCTCCCTGGCAGGACGAGGCAGAGGGAAGCATATGGGGCTGGCCATGCAATGGATGTACATAGCTGCTGTCGAAAGTACTGAGGTATGGGGTTAGTTTCAGAGAGGGGGAGATGCTGGGCCTTGGAGAGGGGGGAATGCTGGATATGGCCAGAGGAGGGGGAGAAATATGCAGGACAAAGGGGGGGGGGGATTTTGGAAGGCCTACCCATCCAAACTCTGGGCCCACCCAAAATGAAAGGTCTGGCTATGCCTCTGATTCAATTAGACACATATTTGACCATGATCATGCTCTTATACTCCTTGTGTCAAGGTTAGATTATTGTAATATTGTCTATACCGGTCTTGCATGCTCCTGTGAAGAAACAGTGTGTTTTAAGCCTATAAAATATATTGGATATTTTCCTGCAAAAATTAATTTCTCTAGTTTGGCCAGCAGATGGTGCATGTTTATGCTTAAAGCTGCTACAGAGGACTGACTTCTCTTTTTTTTAGTCAGCACACAGATAATAGGAAGTGCCTGTTGCAATGTAACCAGGTTTATTTGAAACTTGATTGTTCTGAGCCCCAATTGGACTGAAGTTTGAAATTACCCAGCACATGCTGGCTGTTGCTTCAGTTTCAGCCTTGGAGAAGAGAGAGAGATCTCTTTGAACAGATATATGCCCTGATCTTCCCAGGTACTTGGCCTGGAGTTTGAAATGACCCAGCAGATGCTGGCTGTTGCTTCAGTTTCAGCCTAGGAGAAGAGAGATCTCTTTGCTGAAGCTCTGTGAACAGATATATGCCCTGATCTCCCCAAGTACTTTCTAGGAAGTATGCAAGTGTTTAGTTAGTGTTATAATTGATCCATATTTCAGTTACCTGTTATAGTTTGCCAATTGCACTATTTTGTTCCATTTTTCAATATTTTTAAAGAGAATAAACATAATTGTTTGTTTGCCCTGTCTGCCTGGACTGATAAAGAAACCTGGTGGTTTGTGTGTTGAGTCTGTGAGTGCTTTCTGGGAACTGTGGGACCACTGGGAGTGTGGCTCCAGTAACCTCGAAATCACTGGGTATAACTGGAGAGTGGGAGACTCGCCCAGAGGGGGTTGTGACCCAGTCGGTGGGAGGAGGGTGCTAGGATAGAATACAAGCGGACATGTGCAGGGGGACCTGAGCTGTGCTGGGGATAGGCCCTTTAAGTGGCCACAGGGTAACACCAGGCGGGTGGCTAGGCGTTTCATGACAGCTCCATTTTGAAAAAAAGCTTCAAACTCTGAAAAATATGGAGATTAGACTTCTTTGCCACATTGGTCGTTTTGAAAACGTTACTCCAGTTATTTGTAAAATACCACTGGTTACCGGTTGAACAAAGAGTTATATACAAAGTTTTGAATCTTACCTTCAAACCATTAGAATAGGCTTACCAGATATTTATCATCATTTATAATCCCTGACCCCCTAGTAGGGTTTTGCGGTCTCTAAAACGACCAACGTTTTGGTACTTCCAGGATCCAAGACTGCACAACTGGAAGTCACTAGACGAAGTGCTTTTTATTTTTTAAACCTTTTACCTGGAATAACTTTCCTCTTTCTATCTGTGGTGACCTCTCCTTTAAAACTGCAATTAAGACCTGGTTATTCCATCAAGTGTTTAATAATGCGGTTCAGGATCTCCCATTATGGTTACTTTACTTGCCTTAATTTTTTTTTCCTTTTCATTCTATTCTCTTTCTGTTCTGAGTATGATCGGTTAACTATCCTGTTTTATAATTTGGAGTTCCTTTCAATACTTTTATTAGTTTGTATACCGCTTGGTTCTGCAAGTTAGTTGAGCGGTATAGCAAATTTTTGATGAACTATAAACCCCCTCTTTCTATAAGAGGTCGTCTAAGGTGCCAATTTTGCACATAAGTGACAGAATACTAGCACTTATGCATGGGATTGTTACAATTATGCTTGTAAGTGCCCACTGAGTTCTAAGCAATAATCAATAACTTTAGCACACAACTCATTTAGCATATAAATTTAAGGGGGTGTGCACAGGAGAGGTGCTATGTTTACAGAATACTGCAAGTCATACGTTGAAGTGCTACACTGAGATGTGTGCATTTACACCTGCTGTTGCCGTGCTAAGTGGGAACATTTAAACGTTGATGCGTAAATGCCAACTTAAGCTGATATTCTCTAACAAAATCTGGGTGGCCCAGGTGCTGTTATTCAATCAGCAATCAACACACTGCATCTTGGTGCTTAAGCTTTGGCGACCTTTATAGAACTGCCCCCAGACAGGAAGAGGGAAAAATTCAGGCTGAATTTTGATTACAATTTTTAATCATGATTAATCGCAAAATTAAAGGTATCCATACCTTTAATCGTGCGATTAATTGTGATTACAAATTTTAATCAAAATGCAGCCCTAAAAAAATTAAACAATAAAAAAGTAATGAAAAGATAAGAAATATAAAATACAAACTGAAAAATTGTTAATTAAATCTATAACAGCATGCAGAATAGCTGTTAGCCTTACAGTTTTCACAGCCTACTTCAGAAATACAGCCCAAAAAAAGTCCTTTTTTGCTTGGCTCAGCAGTGCTGATGCTATGTACTAATCTCACCCCGGAGGTAAGGGGGAAATGGGACTTGATATACCGCCTTTCTGTGGTATTTTGCAACTACATTAAAAGCGGTTTACATATATACAGGTACTTATTTTGTACCTGGGGAAATGGAGGGTTAAGTGAATTGCCCACAGTCACAAGGAGCTGCAGTGGGAATTGAACCTAGTTCCCCAGGATCAAAGGAGGAAAAGAATCCAACTGTGAGGCTTGCTGAGAGCACTCTTCCTCTTTCTCATTCTTTCTCTCTTACTTGGTGACACCAGGGGTTGCTCCCACGTTGCAGGCTCGGACTCTCTTCAGGCTGTTTATCAGACTACTCTTCCCTACATTGGGAAAACCTGCAAACAACAACCAGAGATCAAATGCTATCCTTGATCTGTGACTGGGTCATTCCTGGCAACCTGCCCATAAACATTGCTCCACCCCAAGGTGCACTGTGACGAGAGGTGAGGACATTCCTATGTATGGAAGCCACTAGCATACCCACAACACCAACGGTGATGGCAGTCTTAATGTCCTGATTCCGGCAGTAGTTCCCCTAGCAATTTCATCAAACAGTCAGCTCCCAGGCAAGTGCTGGAACTCAGGAGCTCCGCTGAAGCCTGGTTGATAGGCACCCGGCTCTGTTGCTGAAAAAGAGAAGGACAATTGTTTCAATACTGGCAGTAGGTCTGGGTTGAAAGTGGGAGAGATTGGGAAAAGGATAGACAGGAGCGAAACCCAGAAAGGAGAACAAAGGCATACAAATAGTCATTCATAGCACCTACCAAGTTCCTGAACTGCTGCTGTGTAGAGGCTTTGAAAGCAACAGTGGGGAACTCATTCCGCAGGTACCGTAGCCACTTCTGAATTATTTCTTTGGAAACAAGATCTGGAAAAGAGGGAAAAACAACTCATGATGAGGCAAAGGAGAGGACTGAAGAGAGAGAGATGCGAGAACATGCCACTATGTCATGTGGGCAGCTGCATGCATGGATGCTTATTGTGTAAATGTTCGCCCTATATGTGAACTCAGTCCACCTCTGTGCACTTACCAATTTTGTTTAACACCAGGACAAGTTTTTTATTTGCTCCTGCCTGCACAACAGCTTGCTCCACCTGAGGGCAGCGACAGCCCAGGGGGTCTCGAGCATCTAGTACTTCCAAAACCACATCGGCCAGCTCCACCACCTACGAGGTCAAAGGTCAGCAGTGAGAAAATAAACACCAATCCTGCATGACCCCTGCTCCCTTCAGGAACTTTCAGAACAGTCTTACATCCCCCGGGTGGGGGGGGGGGGGGGGGGGGGGGGGCAAAATGTAAAAAATGCCAAAATGAAATCTGGCTTTATTTATTAACTATTATTTTCCCTGATGTTTGATTTTTAATGCACTTGCTATCTGCTCTGAACTTTATTTTTCCCTGGTAAAGGCAGAAATATAAATTGTTAAACTGAAATGATGTTAAAATTAGGAGCTCCCTAAGACAGTGACTATGGGAGGTAAACTGAAGCATCCATAGAGCTACACAATGGAAGCTACATACAGTGAAAGATAAAACATTCAAAAAACCTCAAGAAGAAGCCCAAAATTGTCAGGGGCATGGGACTTCTGTGCTAAAGACAGAGGGAAGGAGCATGAGCAGAACCATAGGATATAACTTTTTTATAAATTATTTATTGATTAGAACTGCAGTACACACATACCTACAATGCTGATCAGACAACAAAATCATCGTACAAATACTCTAATTCCATGAGTAAAAGATTCCCAGCAGCTTAAAATTGATGTTATCATACACAAGCTCACATACTGTAATTTTCATCCCTTCACATACCTATGCATTGTATTTCAATCTGTTTATTGTCAAAACAAAGCACTCAACTTACAATTCCCAGACTCAAATCCAAGTATGTAGCATGCAAGAAAAATGAATCATAAGATCAACTGGTAGGGTAAACCAATATATAACTCAATATATCATTCTCTGTTTTATCCCTTCCCTTAGGACTCCCTAACCTTATCCACCCCCAAACCACCTCAGTTAGCTTAAACTTTCATCATATATCTTCCTTTGCAGTATGGTGGTCTATACACCCACCAGATCCAACAAGTCTGTCCAGCATAAACCACAAGGCACCTGTCTCTAGGTCTCAGATGCATCCCTCCTCTGTAGTCTCCCATCCTACCATATTCAGCACCTGACTTTGTGCTCCATGTGTAAGGAGTTCCACTAAGGTTTCCACTGAGCCTGCAAAGAGGTGGGAAAATGTGGGATACAAATGCAATAAATAAATAAATACAGCTTGGAACACCCTCTGCAGGCTCCTCCATACTACCAGAATACATTTTTGTGCCAACAAACATGCTTTACTCAAAAAGGATTCTTTCCCTTTTCCCACTACTCCCCAGTGAGATCATCAAATAAGAACTCTGCTTTTTGCAGTATCTTCTTAACACTTCAGCCATATATAGCACTACTGTCTTCCAAAGACACTGAATTGTCCGGCAGCTCCAGAAAGGTGGCCTAATGAGGCCTCCTGTTCTCCACTCTTCAAGCACCCTCATCTGCTGTATTTTTGTTTACAGTGCCTGTCTGAAGATATATAATTTCCCAACAGCATTTTATATTGCTGTTCTTGCAGCCCAAAGATGGAATCCTTCTTATGCAACTAGTGAACATTATGTCAGCGACCAAACCCCCAATTCTAAACTCCACTTGGACACACATGGAGCAGGATCAAACACTTGCTGATCTGCCCTCAAGACTTTATAATAATCCGCAAGTCTTGGGTTCCCATCTTCATCTGAATGAAAACATTCCTCCAACAATTCTCTCTTCCCCCATGTTGATCACAGGTAGTAACCCTATATAATACCACAAGTCAAATGCCTTGAAAATGTCCTAACATGCCCCTCACTATCCACCTGCATCCACCAAACAACTCAGTCCAATATTGACTGGGTGAATGTAACATTGGGGGCATGAAAGGGAGGTAAAATTCCTTGACGAAATCAAGAACTGCTTTATGGAGCAGCTGGTATAGGAGCCAACAAGAGGTGGAAAAATTCTAGACCTAGAACTTAGTGGAGTGCATGATCTGGTCCAGGAGGTAATGGTGCTGGGGCCGCTTGATAACAGTGATCATAATATAATCAGATTTGATATCAGCTTGGATTCAAGTACACACAGGAAATCCAATACGTTAGAATTTGAACTTGCAAAAAGGGAATTATGATAAAATGAGAAAAACAGTGGAAAAAAAAACTTAGAAAAAGCAGCTTCAAAGGTCAAAAATTTACATCAGATATTGATGCTGTTCAAAAATACTAGCCTGGAAGCCCAAAAGTTTACATTACGTCGTGGATGCTGTTCAAAAATATTATCCTGGAAGCCCAGGCCAAATATATTCCGTGGATGACCAAATGACAACCGGCATTGGTTAAAAGTGAGGTGAAGGAAACTATTAGAGATAAAAGAAAATCCTTCAGAAAATGAAACAAGGACCCAACTGAAAATAATAAGAAACAGCATAAAGAATGGCAAGTCAAATGCGAAGTGCTGATAACAAAGACAAAGAGGGACCTTGAAAAAAAAAAAGATTGTGTTGGAGGCAAAAACATATAGTAAAAATATTTTTAGGTATATTAAAAGCAAGAAGCCAGCAAAAGAATCGGTTGGACAGCTAGATGATCGAGGGTAAGAGGGGCACTCAGGGAAGACAAAGCCATAGTGGAAAGATTAAATGAATTCTTTGCTTCGGTCTTCACTGAGAAAGATTTGGGAGAGAGACCAGAGCCAGAAATGGTTTTCAAAGCTGACGTGTCAGAGAAACTGAATAAAATCTCTATAAACCTGGAGGATGTAATGGCACAATTTGACAAACTGAAGAGTAGAAAATCTCCTGGACCGGATGGTATTCATCCCAGAGTATTGACAGAATTGAAAAATGAACTTGCGGAATTATTGTTAGTAATATGCAATTTATTTTTAAAATTAAGTGTGGAATCAGAAGATTGGAAGGTGGCCAATGTAACGCCAGTTTTTAAAAAGGTTCCACAGGTGATCTGGGAATTTATAGACCTGTGAGCCCGACTTCTGTGCCGGGGTAAAATGGTAGAGACTATTATAAAGAACAAAATTACAGAGCATATTCAAAAGCATGGATTAATGAGTCAAAGCCAACTTGGATTTAGTGAAGAGAAATCTTGCCTCTCCGATCTATTACATTTCTTTGAAGGGGTGAACAACATGTGGATAAGGTGAGCCGGTCATTATTGTGTATCTGGATTTTCAAAAGGCATTTGACAAAGTACCTCATGAAAGACTCCAGAGGAAATTGGAGAGTCATGGGATAGAAAGTAGTGTTCTATTGTAGATTAAAACTGGTTAAAAGGTAGAAGAACAGACAGTAGGGTTAAATGATCAGTATTCTCAATGGAGAAGGGTAGATAGTGGTGTTCCCCGGGGTCTGTGCTGGGACCACTACTTCTTAACATATTTATAAATGATCTAGAGATGGGAGTAGTAACTAGTGAGGTAATTAAATTTGCTGATGACACAAAGTTATTCAACGTTGTTAAATTGCAAGAGGATTGTGAAAAATTACAAGAGTACCTTACGAGACTGGGAAACTGGGCATCCAATGGCAGGTGACATTAATGTGAGCAAGTGCAAAGTGATGCATGTGGGGAAAGCTACATCATGCAAGGTTCCACGTTAGGAGTCACAGACCAGGAAAGGGATCTAGGCGTCATCGCTGAAGATACGTTGAAACTTTCTGCTCAGTGTGCGGCAGCAGCAAAAAAAAAGCAAATAGAATGTTAGGTATTATTAGAAGGGATGGGAAACAAATAAGGACATTATAATTCCTCTGTATAGCTCCATGGTGCAACCGCACTTTGAATATTGTGTGCAATTCTGGTCACCCTCATCTCAAAAAAGATATAGTCCTGGCATGTCAGGGGGACCAGTGCACTACGCAAGCTGGCTCCTCCCACGACCAATGGCTTGGATTTGGGTCGTTTCTGAGATGGGCATCCTCAGTTTCCATTGTTGCCGAAAATCAGGGACGACCATCTCTAAGGTCGACCTAAATGTTGAGATTTGGGCGTCCCCGACCGTATTCTCGAAACAAAAGATGGACGCCCATCTTGTTTTGATAATACAGGTTTCCCTGCCCCTTCACAGGGACGTCCTGTGAGACGTCCTCAGGGAAAACTTGGGCGCCCCGTTCGATTATTTATTTATTTTATTTTGTTGCATTTGTACCCTGCACTTTCCCACTTCATGGCAGGCTCAATGCGGCTTACATGGGGCAATGGAGGGTTAAGTGACTTGCCCAGAGTCATAAGGAGCTGCCTGTGCCTGAGATGAGAATTGAATTCAGTTCCTCAGTTCCCCAGGACCAAGTCCACCACCCTAACCACTAGGCCACTCCTACGCTCCTATTATGCCCCTCCATATGTGCCAAGAACAAGGTTTGCATTAAGATGCAGAGAACCACATATCCCTTGCCCTCCAAAAACAGGGACCAGATAATGATAGGTTCCACTCCTTTTTCCATATTTTCTTTAGGCCCGATAGACAAGTTGGCACAGTTATTCTAGCAAGCATCTCATAGATCATATATGCTACATGGCCTTTTGCATGGATCTGTTTATTTCAGCATTGACATACTAGATTCTTCCAGAAAATCACCAAAGGTTCTTCTCTAATGGCCTCTTTTACAAAGCTGTGCTAGCGATTCTCAGTGCGGCAAATGAGAGGAAGCCCATTCAGTTCCTATTGGCTTCCTCTCATTTGCCGCATGGGAATCGCTAGCGCAGCATTGTAAAGAAGCCCTAAATATGTAATACATATCTCAACTGGATCAATTTGAAATACTGTTAGAATTGAAGGTTTGTAACAGGAGTGTAACGCACTGAAGTCCGATGATGCCACTCGTGTACAATATTTCCAACAAACTGAATACCTTTTGTATCCATGATGCCCAATTTAGACTTTATCAATCACAAAGACAGGAATGCACCATATAAGAAACTGAGAAGAACTGTGTATTCTAATCTAAAAAACCCTGACATTATGTGTCAGATTCTGTCTTAAAACCAAAGGAGGTGCATTCCCACCATACACTTTTAAGTCCAGTGGTGCAAAGAAAGCCCTTCCCTACAGTACCTATCTGGAGGCCCTATACTCTGAAGAACTGTGCATCCAATATATTCCTTGCCACAAAATAACGCATAGTGGTAGTTAAGGAAGGTAGGAAAATTCATCCTGCCCTGTTCTTTGGTTAGTCTCAACTTGCATAATATGGGTCATCAGTCCCACATTGCAGTGGTTCCCAAACCACCCCAGCCATTTGGGTTTATATTCATGAAAGAAATTTGCATGCACTGCCCTCCACTGCATGCAATTCTCCTCTCATGAATATTCATTGTGCATATCCTGAAAATCTGACTGGCTGGGGTGCCTCCAGGATCAGGTTTGTGAACCTCTGCCATATTGTATAATACCACAGGTGCAAAGGACATCTTGATGACTTCAAGTCTACCCCACAAAAACAGGTACATTAGTGACCACTTTCTGAAAATCTTTTACAGTTTGTAAGATTTTTTACCTTCACTGTCAGCTATGGTATTGGGTAAGCATGACAGCAACCTAATCCCTAAATAAATCATGCCTTGCACTTTCCTTGGAAAGAAAATTGTGACATCAAGTCTTACTGCAGTATATATTCAGCAGTTGTACCCCCAAGAAAGCTACCAAAATCATCAATGGTCGCAGCAAGGTAAAAGAGCTAACTTTTGCTTCCTCGTATATAACAAAATGTCATCGCCAACCTCCACTCCCAATTCTGTTCTGACTTAAATACCAACCTCCCATCCTTCTCTTTCCATCTCTCCTTAATTTTATCCCTCCTGACCCCTTTTCTCCCAAATTACACTATCCTATCTACCCTCTTTTATCCTAGTCATATATTATCTAGCTCAACTTAACAAACATTACTAAGCCCGACTTTACGTTGTTTTACTACTGTTTTATTGACAATTCTATTCTTAACTTTGTATTTCAAATTACTACGTAAGCCGCATTGAGCCTGCATTGTATGGGAAAGCGCGGGGTACAAATGTGATAGATAGATAGATAGATAGAATAGATAGATAGATAGATAGATAGATAGATAGATAGATAGATAGATAGATAGATAGATAGATAGATAGATAGATAGATAGATAGATAGATAGATAGATAGATAGATAGATAGATAGATAGATAGATAGATAGATAGATAGATAGATAGATAGATAGATAGATAGATAGATAGATAGATAGATAGATAGATAGATAGATAGATAGATAGATAGATAGATTAGATAGATAGATAGATAGATAGATAGATAGATAATTTGTATGACATACCATTTATTAGAATTCCTGTAATTTTGTCCTTTTGATGGCAAGCAATAGATCACTCACCTTCTTAAACTCCCGGTAGTAAGTTTTCCTGGAGTTCTCATTCTCCAACTGCTTGTGTTTCTCTAAATTTCTTAAGTCTGTCTCCTACAGGAAGAGCAAAAACATGCAAGGCATAGGGGGTTTAGAGTTATAACTTTTTTCCAGAAAGCCCATTAATGAAAAGACCCTCTAAAACAAACTGCAGCATCATATCAGGCAGGGTTGAAAACATTTTCTAAACACTTGGGTTCCACCCAAAATATTTTAGGTGCCTGGGTAACAAAAAGATTTGTTATGTTTATTTGGGGTTGTTTTTTTTAATCTCCATCCTTTTCTTATTTTTTCCTTTTCTTTGGTAATTTTTCTTATGTTTACTCTTTTTTTTTTTACTCTCTCAATTATTTTTCTTAGTTTTTTCTCCAGCTTCATCACCTCTTTCACTGGTTCTGTGCTGGACATGGTCTTTTCAGCAGAGCTGGGGCTAGTGGCCAACAGTAGTCTCTCCCCTCAGGCCCAGATTGGTACAGGCAGGCACCAGGCACCAAGTTTAGATGAGCTGGCACCTGGAATTTTTACAACCCTACATCACAGGCTGAGGGAAACCAAACCTTGAGCTTTGGATTCTGTGCGGACACAGAACAAGAGGCCTGTACCTTCTGTTCAAATCCTCTGCCTCTTCAAGCATCTCTCTGCAGGTTCTCCAGGTTCCTGTGCCTGTTTACATCTTTGTACCTGGCAGTCTTCCGTTTCTCCTTTGCTTCCTCCACCTGTGGAGACAAACAGTCCCTGTGACAACTTCTGGACAACTGTTCTCATCTGTTCTGCTACAGAGGCAACTACTTTTTTCAGTTCTTGCAACCTGTACACCAAAAATTGCAACCTTACCTCCATTCCAGAACTGGCTGTGCTGTCACAGCCTTTGTGCTTTTAAAGCATGCTAGCTGATCCCTGAAGTGGCTGTTTCAGTGCTGGGGGGGGGATATGTAGGTGACATGTGCTTGTTCTTCAGTAAGCTGTTTTGTTTGATTTTCTCTGTTCTGGGGTTTGTTCATGCTTTTCCATCTCCTCATCCCCCATGCCAAGTGATTCCTGCACAAGCTCTCCCCTAGCTCTTAACCCTTTTCTTCTTCTGCTCAGCTTCTCTCCTAACATGCTCCTTGAAGCGGGATAAGTTTGGCAGCTCCAGATCCTGCCGGCCAATATTCTTTCCTTGCAGCTTGGCATCCTTTCCCTGTTTTGAAGTTCAACGGAAAACACAGGCAGAGAGTTCACATACTTTTTGGGCAACATGTGCAGCACTGGAATGCTGCATGCACTATTTTATTTATCACTGGTCAACCCACATTGCAGTCTTTGCAGGCTAAAGGCTGCCACCTCTCATGTGATACCTGGTTGACTAGGCTAGGGTAGGATTATAAACACTGGGGGCATGCCTAACAGATGGACGTCCTCGAGCGATAATGGAAAAAGAAGGGCGTCCTGACGAGCACTTGGCTGACTTTACTTGGTCCAGTTTTTCTTACGACCAATTCTCAAAAAGGTGCCTGAACTGACCAGATGACCACCGGGAATGGCCTCCCCTGACTCCCCCAGTGGTGACTCACCCCCTCCCACCCTGAAAAAAACAACTTTAAAAACTTTTTTTGCCAGCCTCAAATATCATACTCAAGTCCATTGCAGCAGTATGCAGGTCCCTGGGGGGGGGGGGGGGGGGGGGAGGTGTGTGTGTGTGTGTCAGCGGAGCATAGCAAAGGCGTGGACGTCCTTCTTTCAAACATTTTGGATGTCCTGAACTGCCCCCCCCCCCCCCCACAGGGACGGCCAAATTTCAGGGAGTGGAGTGGAGGAGTGGCCTAGTGGTTAGGCACTAGGGTGGCCGGTTCAAATCCCACTGCTACTACTTGTCATCCAAAATCCAAATAAATAAATAAAGGGGGTGTTGGAGGCATAGGAAAGGCATGGATGTCCTTCTCACAGAAACATCCACATTTTGGACGTCCTCAACTGCCCCGTCGCAGGGACAGAGGCATAGCAAGGCGCCTAACACTTGGACGCCCTTTACCCATACTCACAACAAAAAAAAAAAAAAAAGACATCACTCATCCTGACAAGTACTTGGGCATTTTCACCTGGACTTGTGTTTTTTTAAGGTTGTAGATGGCAAGTATTTAAGGTTGTAGACAGCTATTATACACGCATACGCTTGGCTGCTCCTGCCATGGTTTCCCCCTCCTTAGGAAGGAATCGTATGCAAAGAGCTAACAGCGAGCAGCTCATTTGCATGCGATTTCCTTCATGCATGCGGTTCTTTTTCCGAATCGCCTAAGGGATCGGTACGGGATCTAGGCTGTTTTCTGTTAGTTAGTGCATCAGTTAGTCCACTGCAGTGCCCCCTAGGGTGCCCGGCTGGTGTCCCTGGCATGTCAGGGGGACCAGCTGCACTACAAATGCTGGCTCATCCCACGACCAAATGAGTTGGATTTGTTCGTTTTTGAGATGGGCGTCCTCGGTTTCCATTATCGCCGAAACCGGGGACGACCATCTCTAAGGTTGACCTAAATGTTGAGATTTGGGTGTCCCCCCGACCGTGTTATCGAAACAAAAGATGGCCGCCCATCTTGTTTCGATAATACAGGTTTCCCTGCCCCTTCGCGGGGGCGTCCTCTCAGGAAAACTTGGGCGCCCCCGCCCCCGATTATGCCCTCCACATCTCTATCTCTCAGTTTATGGGCTATGAACACAGTAACTAATTATTTCTCTCTCTATCACACTTTGGGCCGTTTCCCAAAAGAGAGCGTACTAGTGCAGAGCACTCGTTATTTTCCTACATACTCTACCATTTCTTCGAAGGAACTTGGTGTCCCAAAATAAATCTAAGGGGAACCTCCAACCCCCATTCAGTTGTATCCCTTTTCTCCCAGTTAGTTGGACCCAGATTAAAGCATGGTCCGATATTTCACAAGGGCCAATTTCTGCCTGGGCTATTCGTTGAAAGATGTGGATAGGAAAAAATAGTCAATACGTGAGTGTGTTGAGTGTGCACGCAAAAGATGAGTGTAATCTCTAACATTAGGATTCAATACCCGCCACACATCCACTAAATCTAGTGTGTTACACAAAAAAAGGCAATCCTCGGGCATAGTGACACAAGCTTTGGGATACCGCTGAGGACTTATCTAACTGAGGGTCGTAAACCATATTGAAATCCCCTCCCAATTAATATTACCACCCTGAAAGGGGGCCAATAAAGCAATTAATTTACTGAAAAATTGTTTATCAAAACATTGGGGGCATATACATCGCAAAAATGAGGGGATTCCCTTCCAACTGTACCTCAGCTAAGATCCACCCTGATCACGTTTTATCGACTTGACTTGTACATCTAGGCCTCGACAAAAGAGAATCATTACACCTGCTGATCTCCACACCACCGGAGCCTCTACTATTTGTCCCACCCATCGCTGCTTGAATTTGGCATGCTCCGCAGTTGTGAGGTGTGTCTCCTGTACAAACGCTACATCCACTTTATTGACGCTTCAAAGTTGCAACACTTAATCGGTGAGGATACACCCCCCCAAAAAAAAAAAATTCCGATATACATTTAATATGTAATTCATTTCTCCAAGGGGTATGGCAATTAATAACAATAGCAAAGCTAACTCTGCATGAGTTGTCAGAGGTATCCCCCAGCGCCTGGGCACCCCTGCCAATTTTGGACATCGCAGCCTTCCCTGCTTGAGAAGTGGAGAGAAGAGGACCCCAAATTTGTTAGGTTGGGCATTGTTTTTATGGCGTTTCGTAGTGCATTCCATAGTTGCGTGCTTATGTAGGAGAAGCTGGAAGCATGGTAAAATTATGTATCATACTGATAATTTTCTTTCCATTAATCTAGCTGATCAATCCATAGACTGGTGGGTTGTGTCCATCGTACCAGCAGGTGGAGATAGAGAGCAATCCTTTTGCCTCCCTATATGTGGTCATGTGCTGCCGGAAACTCCTCAGTATTGTCGATATCCAAGCTCCACTCCGCAGAGGGACTCAGCACTTAGAGAATTACACCCACAAGGGACACTCTGCCCAGCTCACCACCTCCGAAACGGGGGAGGGAAATAACCCAGCTCATCCCCACACAAGTGGGGGAGGGGAATCCGTTCCAGCTCATCCCCGCGGAGCAGGGGAGGGACACCACACCCGCCGATGCGGGGGGATCTGGCTTATCCTGAAACCGCAACCGCGGGAGGAGCTGACTGACCCTAACACCGCCGAAGCGGGAGGTAGGTACAAAGCTGCCCTACTGCAGCACGAAGCGGGAGGGAGTGCGGCAGAATTTTAAGTCTCAATCCAGCCCGTAAAACGGAGGGGAGAGGAATGCAGCAGCTCACGTAACACAAATTCGTCTCACTCTTGAAGAATCCATTGAAAAACTTGAACACGAAGTCCTCCTGAACAGGAAATGAAGACTAAACTTGAACCTGAAATGCAACCAGAATATAACCAATAAGATATCTGGGAGGGGCTATGGATTGATCAGCTATGATTATGGAAAGAAAATTATCAGGTATGATACATAATTTACCTTCCATATCATCATGCTGATCAATCATAGACTGGTGGGATGTTCCGAAGCAGTACTCACCCAGGGCGGGACATAGAAATCCCTGACCGCAACACTGAAGCTTCCAAACCGGGCCTCCGCCCGAGCAGCCACAGTCAAGCGGTAATGCCTGGAGAAGGTATGGGCCGATGCCCAAGTTGCCGCCTTGCAATCTCTTCCAAGGAGACGGACCCGGCCTCTGCCATCGAGGCCGCCTGAGCTCTAGTGGAGTGAGCCTTCAGCTGGATAGGCGGCACCTTCCCCGCGGCCACATAAGCCGCTGCAATGGCTTCCTTGACCCATCTTGCCACTGTAGGCTTAGCAGCTGCAGACCCTTACGAGGACCTGCAAACAGGACAAACAGATGATCCGACTTCCGGAAATCATTGGTCACTTCCAAGTATCTGATGATGACTCGTCTCACATCCAGATATTTGAGAGCAGAGTATTCCTCTGGGTAGTCCTCCCTACGAAAGGAAGGGAGACAGAGCTGCTGATTCACATGGAAGCGAGAAACAATCTTGGGCAGGAAGGAAGGCACTGTGCGAATAGACACTCCTGCCTCAGTGAACTGCAGAAAGGGCTCTCGACATGAGAGTGCCTGGAGCTCGGAAACTCTTCTGGCTGAAGTGATAGCCACCAAAAGACTGCTTTCAACGTCAGGTCTTTCAGAGATGCCCTTGACAAGGGTTCAAAAGGCGGCTTCTGCAAGGCTCTTAGCACCAGGTTGAGATTCCACGCAGGCACCACTGAGTGCAGAGGAGGGCGCAGGTGATTAACTCCCTTGAGGAAAGCGCACCACATCTGGCTGCGAAGCCAGGGAGCACCCTTCAGGCGGCCCCTGAAGCAAGCCAGAGCGCTTCCTGGACTTTAAGGGAACTGAGCGACAGGCCTTTCTCCAGACCTTCTTGCAGGAACGCCAACACTGAAGAAATTGGAGCAGTGAAGGGAGAAAGTGAGCCTGCTTCACACCACGCTGCAAAGGTACGCCAAACCCTGGCGGTAAGCAGTAGAAGTAGCGCGCTTCCTCGCTCTCAGCATAGTGGCGATGACCTTGTCTGAGAAGCCCTTCTTTCTCAGACGCTGCCGTCAATAGCCAGGCCGTAAGACCAAAGGGGGAGGGATCCTCCATCACCACGGGACCCTGATGCAACAGGCCTGCTCCACTGGCAGCCGCAGAGGATCGTCCACTGAGAGCCTGATCAAGTCCGCATACCAGGGACGTCTGGGCCAGTCCGGACCCACCAGGATTATCCGGCCCGGATGCTTTGCCACCCGGTCTAGCATCCTGCCCAACATGGGCCAGGGCGGGAACACATAGAGAAGCTCCTGTGTCGGCCACTGTTGGAGAAGAGCATCTACTCCCAGGGATCGAGGGTCCCGTCCTCTGCTGAAAAAGCGCGGCACTTGGCAATTGGCCGATGATGCCATCAGATCTAGGCTCGGCTGGCCCCAGCGCTTCGTGATGACCAAGAACGTCTGAGCAGATAGCTGCCACTCTCCGGGATCCAAGGTATGGCGACTGAGAAAGTCCGCCTTGACATTCATGACTCCGACAATGTGGGCCGCTGACAGCTATTCCAGGTTCGCTTCTGCCCACTGGCATAGATTCATGGCCTCCTTGGCTAGAGGGGCGCTCTTGGTACCTCCCTGGCGGTTGACATAGGCCACAGCCGTGGCATTGTCCGACAGGACCCGTACTGGCTTCAACGCCAGTACCGGGATGAACTCCAAAAGCGCCAACCGAATGGCTCTGAGTTCCAGGAGGTTGATAGACCACTTTGCCTCTGCAGGAGACCAGAGCCCCTGCGCTGTCCTTCCCAAGCAGTTGGCTCCCCAGCCCGACAAGAGGCGGTCCGTCGTGACGACAATCCACTCCGGGGTCACCAGAGGCATTCCTGCAGACAACTTGTCTGTCTGCAGCCACCAGCTCAGCGCCTTGCGCACTGCTGGGTCCAAGGGAAGGCGCACAGCATAATCCTCCGACACCGGAGTCCAGCGCTGCAGCAGAGAGTGTTGTAGTGGTCTCATATGAGCCCTGGCCCAGGGCACTACTTCCATCGTGGCCAGTCATAGAGCCCAACAGCTGCACATAGTCCCAAGCCCGAAGAGGAGAGGCTACTAGGAACTGGTCCACCTGAGCCTGAAGTTTGACAATCCGATTGTCTGGCAGGAACACTCTGCCCACTTGGGTGTCGAATCGAACTCCCAGATACTCCAGGGACTGAGTCGGGCGCAGCTGGCTTTTCTCCCAGTTGATGATCCACCCCAGGGAGCTCAAAAGAGCAACCACCGGTCCAAGCTTGCCGCCACTCTGCATAAGAGGGGGCTCGGATCAACCAGGTCGTCCAGATAAGGATGGACTTGTACTCCTTCCTTTCGCAGGAAGGCCTGCGATGACCACCATTACTTTGGAGAAGGTCCGCGGAGCAGTAGCCACCCGAAAGGGCAGGGCTCTGCAACTGGAAGTGTCGCCCAGGACCCAACGCAGAAGCGTGATGAGGAGGCCAGATGGGAATATGCAGGTACGCTTCTTGATGTCCAAGGAAGCCAAGAACGCTCCCCTGCCTTCACTGCCGCTATAACAGAGCGGAGAGTCTCCATGCAAAGTGCCGCACTTTCAAGGCCCGATTGACCCCTTTGAGGTCGAGGATAGGCCGGACAGAACCTCCTTTCTTTGGTACCACAAAGTAAATGGAGTAACGTCCCTTGCCAATCTGATTTTCTGGCACCGGAACGACCGCACCCAGGCGTATCAGGTTGTCCAAGGTCTGCTGCACTGCCACAGCTTTGGACCGGAGACTTGCAGGGAGAGAGTACAAACCCGTCTCTTAAGGGTCGGCAGAACTCTAGCTTGTAGCCGTCTCTGATGACTTCCAGAACCCAAGCGTCTGAAGTTACCCTGGTCCACTCGCCCAGAAATGAGGATAGGCGTCCTCCAATTCTGCACTGGGCCATGGACCAGGGCCCCGTCATTGGGTACGAGACCCTGGGGGAGGACCGGAGGGCGCACCTCCGAGACGGCGGTCTCTGCGAAAGGAATGCTGCTTGGGGGAGAAGTTCCTTTTGAAGGAAGAGGGCCAGAGGCGCCCGACTTGCCCGGGCGGTACCGACGGGCTTCCTGAAACCGTCCTCTGGAGTTACCAGGGCGAGCACCACTGGCCCGAGCCCTGACCTCTGGTAACCTCTTGCCCTTAGACGTGCCGAGATCGGTCACAATTTGTCCAGCTCGACCCCAAAGAGCAGCTTGCCTTTAAAAGGCAACTTAGCCAGGCGGGACTTAGATGCATGGTCAGCAGACCAATGCTTCAGCCAAAGCCACCGCCGCGCAGAGACTATCTGAGCCATACCTTTAGCTGAGGCTCTCAAGACATCATACAGTAAGTCTGCCAAATAAGCCAGGCCCGATTCCAGGGCCGGCCAGTCAGCCCTCAAGGAAAGTTCCGAGGGGGAAGCCCGCTGCACAATCGTCAGCACGCCCTGGCCACGTAGGAGCCGCAAACTGAGGCCTGCAAACTTAAGGCAGCCGCCTCAAAGGACGACCTTAAGGCCGCCTCCAATCTTCTGTCTTGGGCGTCCTTTAGGGCCGTGCCACCTTCCACCGGCAACGCCGTTTTCTTAGTCACCGCAGTGATTAAAGAATCCACGGTAGGCCAAAGAAAGGTCTCCCGTTCACTTTCAGGCAAAGGATAGAGGCGGGGACATAGCCCTAGCCACTTTAAGGCTCACTTCCGGGACATCCCATTGAGCCGAAATTAAGGTGTGCATGGCATCATGCACGTGGAAGGTTCTAGGCGGGCGCTTCGTCCCCAGCATAATGGCGGAGCCAACAGGGGCTGAGGGAGAGATGTCCTCTGGAGAGGAATCTTCAAAATGCTCATGGCCTGCACTAACAGGTTGGGCAAATCCTCTGAGCGAAGATCCGTGCTGCAGAGGGGACATCCGCTCCATCCAAGCGGGGAATCCGTCTCCTCCAAGGAATCCCCAAAGGACCGTTGGGGAGAACTCGGATACGCTGCCCTCATCTACATCAGAGGAAACAGAGTCCTCTAAGGCCTGGGAATCCACCCGAGGGTGTTACTTCCGGGGGCCTCAACCCTTTATCGGACAAGGGAGAAGGGGCAGCGTTTGCATAAGAAAGGCCTGATGCAGCAGCAAAATAAACTCGGGGGAGAAACCCCCAGGACTGTGCACTTCAGCAGCCTGGGCCACAGCCCTAGACGCACCCTCAACCGGCGCTCGCAAGAGCGGGGGAGAAACATGCTGCGCATCCAAGATGGCGTCCGGCGCGACACTCCGTGAAGGAGCCGCACGGGAAGAACGGCGCTAACTTTAGCCGCTTTTCTGCCGTCGCCCAATGAAGGGCGGCCATGGCATTAAGTCTCCCACCTCAAGGGCGGCCCAAGAAGAAGCCGTCCGAGCCGCGTGGCCGGCCAAGATGGCGGAGGCGAGCAGCGGGGGCTGGGCGTTTATGGCGGGGAAAAACCGCCGCACCCGAGGAAGAACCGGGACACTGACCGGCCTCCAAACTGACACCCAACAAGGGCGAATCAGACTTTAAAACCCCGCATCCCCGCTAGACGCGCACACGCGGTCCGGGGAGCGATTCTTTGCGCCCTCGCCCTCCGACGCCATCAGCCACGTGGAGATCAATCGGGGGAACCCCCTGCCCGCTACAAAAAGGTAAAATTACCTGCTTTTCCGCTCCGAGCTGTAACGACCTGGTGTCCCAGTGAGTAGCTGCAATAAACGTTTAAATAAACGTCGAAATAAACGCCCTTAAGGACGTCCAAAATTTTTTTTTTTTAAACGGAGCCAGCGGGAGGGGGGAGAAAAGGAGGGACCTGGCACCACCAGGTTTGCACTTGCTCAAGAAGAGCCCTCAACCCCAGGCACTCAACAAAACCTAAAAATTAGGCTTGGAGGCCTAGCCAGAGCTGCTGCTGTGTGTGAACACCACCTGCTGAGATAGAGAACATACTGAGGAGTTTCCGGCAGCACATGACCACATATAGGAGGCAAAAGGATTGCTCTCTATCTCCACCTGCTGGTAGATGGACACAACCCACCAGTCTATGGATTGATCAGCATGATGATATGGAAATGTTGATTTATATTTTAGGCCTTTGCAGCTAGGGTAGTGGAGATTCAGGAATGTGCGTGCTAACCTTTTTGTGTTCCTGGTTGGTAAGTCTATGAGGTCTGACATGTAGACCGGGGCATCGCCATGAAAGATTTTATGAACCAGGGTGCAGGTTTTGAACGCAATATGTTCTTTAAGTGGGAGCCAGTGTAGTTTTTCTCTTAGGGGTTTGGCGCTTTCGTATTTTGTTTGGCTGCTGTGTTTTGGGCAGTTTGGAGTTTCTTAATGATTTGTTCTTTGCATCCAGCATAAATTGCATTGCAGTAATCTAGGTGGCTTAGCACCATTGATTGTACCAGGCTACAGAATATTTCCCTTGGAAAGAAAGGTTTTACTCTTCTGAGTTTCCACACTGAATGGAACATTTTCTTTGTTGTATTTTTCGCATGGCTTTCTAGTGTGAGATTTCAGTCAATTGTAACTCCGAGAATTTCAGGCTATCTGAAAACAGGAACGGTGTAGTCTGGGGTGTTTATAGTGGCGGGTTTGTTCATGTTATATTGTGATGATGGGAAAATTAGGTTCTTACCATGATAATTTTCTTTCCTTTAGTCATAGCAGATGAAGCCATTACGTATGGGTTGTGTCCATCAACCAGCAGGGGAGATAGAGAGCACTCAACTTTTCTCAGTGCCTCATGGCCAGCTAGCTCCACTGCCTCTTCAGTATTGAAGCTTCCAAAGCAGTATGGAAACCGCAATGGGAATAACATGAACTTTCCTCACAGCGAACGATGGCCCCTTAACAAGGGCATAAACTCAAAAAAGGAGGGAATGAACTCATCCTCCTGGAGGGAATAAACTCGTCCTCCGCTTTGTATAAACGGAGGGAATACTTGTAACCTCCTGGAGGGAATAAACTCATCCTCCCAAAACATGAACTGGAGGGAATGAACTCATCCTCCTATAACTGTAACAAGAATCCTGAAGTCTGTTTTCCGACTCCCCAAGGAAGGAATATAACTTCAGGAAACAAGAACAGCACCTAAAATCAGAATCACTGCAATACAGACAATCATACAGGGAGGGATCATGGCTTCATCTGCTATGACTAAAGGAAAGAAAATTATCATGGTAAGAACCTAATTTTCCCTTCCTTGTCATCAAGCAGATGAAGCCATTACGTATGGGATGTAACAAAGCAATCCCTAAATAGGGTGGGAACAAGCCACACCACGCGCTAGCACCTGTGCTCCAAAATGCGCATCCCTCCTGGCAGCCACATCCAGCCTGTAATGTCGGGCGAAAGAGAGCTTAGAAGCCCATGTTGCAGCATTGCAAATCTCATGAAGAGATAGTGCTCCAGTTTCCGCCCAGGAAGAGGAAATCGCTCTTGTGGAATGTGCCTTAAAGGCTTCAGGCGGAGCCCGGCCAGACAGCAGATATGCTGAAAAGATAACTTCTTTGAGCCAACGGGCAATAGTGGCTTTAGACGCTGAAGTCCCTCTGCGAGGACCTGCAAACAGCACAAAAAGATGATCAGAGGTCCTGAAAGAATTTGTAATTCGCAGATACTGCAACAAAATCCTTCGCACATCCAAAAGGTGCAAACTGCCCAAATGAACCTGGAAACTCCTCCTCAACAAAGGAGGGAAGAAAAACAGGCTGGTTTAGGTGAAATGTTGAAACCACCTTAGGCATGAAGGAAGGCACGGTCCGAACCGTGACCCCTGACTCTGAGAATTGCAGAAAAGGGTTTCTACAGGACAGTGCCTGGAGCTCTGACACCCGTCTCGCCGAGGTAATGGCCACTAAAAAGACGGCCTTCAGTGTCAAATCTTTCTCTGAAGCACGCCGAAGCGGTTTCAAAGGGAGCCCCCTGAAGGGCCTTCAATACTAACCCCAGGTTCCAAGCTGGATAAGGTGCCCGCACGGGAGGACGGAGCCGAAGCACCCCTCTAAGAAACCGTGCCACATCTGGATGAGCAGCTAAGGACACGCCTTCAACCTTGCCACGCAGGGAGGCCAATGCTGCCACTTGCACCCGCAGGGAATTATAGGCCAAGCCCTTGTGTACACCATCCTGCAAAAAGTCCAGAATCGGCGAGACAGGAGCCCGCAATGGAGAAAGCGCTCTTGAAACACACCAGACTTCAAACTGGCGCCAAATCCTGGCATAAGCCACGAAGTGAGCGCTTACGGGCCTGCAGGAGAGTGGAAATTACCTTATTTGAGTAGCCTTTATCTCTCAATTGCACCCTCTCAATCGCCATGCCATAAGACCAAAGCGGCAGGCGTCCTCCATGGCCATCGGACCCTGTGACACAGGTGCGGAACCAGAGGTAACGGAAAGGGAGCCTCCAACAGCATCTGTCGGAGGTCCGCATACCAAGGCTCCTGGGCCAATCCGGGGCGATGAGCACCACTTCTCCTGGATGCAGCCGAATCCGCAGGAGCACTCGCCCTATCAAGGGCCACGGAGGGAAGACATACAGCAAGCCCAGGGGCCAGGGTTGAGCAAGGCATCCAACCCGGCAGCGCGAGGATCCCTCCGTCTGCTGAAGAAGCACGGGGACTTTGGCATTGGAACTGGTCGCCATAAGATCCATCACTGCCTTGCCCCATTTGGCACATATCTGCAGGAATACATCGTCTGCTAGTTCCCACTCTGCTGGATCGATCTGATGCCTGCTTACATAGTCAGCTTGCACGTTGCTCTGACCTGCAATGTGAGCTGCTGACAGGGACTGTAGATGCAGCTCGGCCCACTGGCAATTTGTTCGGCCTGCGCGGCTAGAGCTCTGCACTGAGTGCCTCCTTGTCGATTATGTAAGCCACTGCTGTCGTGTTTGCCGACATCATTCGGACTAGCCAATCCTTCAGGGTCATTTGAAAGGCGGGAAGAGCCAGAAACACCGCTTTCAACTCCAGGCGGTTGATAGACCACTCCGACTCGTCGGGCGTCCACAGACCCTGGGCATGCTTCCCCTGGCAATGTGCGCCCCAGCCCTTCAGGCTGGCATCTGCCACCACTAGACACCAATCAGGGAGCGCCAGCGGCATTCCCCGCCGCAACATGCTGTCCGAGAGCCACCACTCCATACTGAGGCGGGCCGCAGGGAGCAAAGAAAGTCTGCACTTATAATCCTGAGATACTGGAGACCATCGTTGAAGTAGAGAATACTGTAGAGGTCTCAGGTGTGCTCTCGCCCATGGCACCACTTCCAAGGTGGCCGTCATCGATCCCAACAGCTGGACAATGTCCCAAGCTCCCGGGTGGGGCATCCTCAGGAGCAGACAGACCTGATTCTGAAGCTTGCACCGCCTTTGTTCGGGAAGAAACACATAGCCCGAGGCTGTGTCGAACCTGGCCCCCAAATATTCTAGATATTGCAAGGGGGTCAGGTAACTTTTGGCCATATTGACGACCCAGCCCAGAGATTGAAGGACTGAAACCACTCTGGCTGTAGCTAGATGACTCTCTTTATCTGAGTCTGTTCTGATGAGCCAGTGGTCTAGGTACGGGTGAACCCGGATACCCTCTCGCCTGAGAAGGCAGCTACTACCACCATTACCTTGGAGAAGGTTCGGGGAGCTGTGGCGAGGCCAAAAGGCAAGGCCAGAAACTGGAAATGTTTTCCCAACACCGCAAACCGCAGAAACCTCTGGTGCGGGGGCCAAATTGGTGTGTGCAAGTAAGCTTCTTTCAGGTCCAGAGACGTGAGAAACTCTCCTGGCTGTACCGGCGCAATGACAAAGCGCAGGGTTTCCATGTGAAAATGCCGCACTCTTAAGGACTTGTTTAGCTCTTTTAAGTCCAGGATCGGGCGAAAAGACCCGCCTTTCGTGGCCCCACAAAGTAAATGGAGTAGCGGCCTAGACCTTGTTCGGCGGGAGGCACCGGGATCATAGCCCCTATCTGGCACAGACTGTGCAGAGTCTCCTCTCCCGCTGCCCGTTTGGCGGCAGAACCGCATCGGGACTCCATAAACACGTCTCTCACCGGGGCTTCGAATTCTATTCGGTATCCGTCTCTGATCAGGTCCAAGACCCACCGATCTGCGGAGATTTTGGCCCACTCCTCGAAAAAGAGGGAAAGTCTTCCTCCGATGACAGGAAACGAGGAGAGGGCCGGCGCACCATTGTCAGGTTCTCAGGTTCAGAGCCCGCAGGGCTGGGCTCTGGAGCAAACGTGAGCCCTTGGGCTGCTGACGAGGAGTGACAGCAGCAGGCAAAACCCACCAACCAACGCTGGGCAAGCACACCGACACCGGCAGGGACTGCAGGCACCGCCCAGCGAGCCGGAACACATGGACTGGAACACTGGACTGGAATTCCCCGGACTGGAGGACACAGGACTAGAACCCCCCGGATTGGAACACTGGACTGGAATCCCCCGGACTGGAGGACACAGGACTGGAGCACACCGGACTGGTCCACACAGCTTCACCTGCACTTAGCTACTAAGCCCCCCAGGAGTTGAGCGCCTGGGTTCGAGTAGCCGGCAGGACTTACTGGATACCGGATGACACAGGGACCAGGACTGGAAACAGAAGTGCTCCTAAACCTAAACTGATCTACGTGCTCCCAAGCCCTAAACCAGCAGGAGTGTTCCTAACAGTAAACTGACAAAAGGGACTTCCTAAGCCCTAAACTAACAGGGCAGGGAACTAAACACAAAGCTAACACAGGTGCTACTAAGCACCAAGCTACGTGCTCTACCACCAAGCAGAGCTCTACACTAACAAGCTAAACACAAAACTAACAAGCTACCTAAGCACTGCTCTAGCAAACTAGATACAAAACTAACAAGGTGCTTCCTAAGCACTACTCTGGCAAGCAACCAGAAGAGCTCACTGAAACCCATAGAGACCCAACCCACACCAATGCAACACCGTGAAGCACTTGAAGCCAGTACACCCAAAGAGAGTTAGAGCTAACTCCGTCCACACACACAGCTGTAGTAAAGTGAAACAATTAGCCCCATGCTGCTGGAAGCTGCCAGCACAGAGAGACAGAGCCAGCTCAGAAAGGACAGACAAAAGAAACAGAAGCCAGCTAAGAAGCTGACCCCCAGGAAAGAGGTAAGTTTGAGAGGGGTTCTGACCCCAATCATAACAACCATCATTGAGAGGGTCGCCCCTGAACTCCAGGCCTTGAACCGGCAGCTGCGGAACGTTTGTCCAAGCGATAAGGAGTTTCTCTGCTGAAAGCAGGCACGCGAAGTGAACCCAGCAGCATGCCCCGGGCGGTACCTTCTAGCTTCACGGAAGCGAGGTCTGTAAGAGGAGCAGACTGCCTGACCCTTAGAGGAAGGCTTTGGCCTATCTTCGGGCAAGCGCTGAGGTTTGGAATCCCCCAGGCCTTTAACAATGTTTTCCAGCTCCTCACCAAACAGGAGAAGGCCTTGAAAGGGCAACTTCACCAACCTTTGCTTAGATGGCCATGTCCACCGCTCAATGTCGTAGCCAAAGAGTGCGGCGAGCCACCACTGCTACAGCCATTTGCTTAGCCGAAGCTCTGACCATATCATAAAGGGTGTCAGCCAAAAAGGACAAGGCCGACTCCATCCGCGGAGCTACTTCAGATAAGGTCTCCGCTCCATCACCGGGCTGTTCCACTGCCTGCTGTAACCAAGCCAAGCAAGCTCTAGCAGCATAACAACTGCATGCAAACGCCCGAACAGTGAGACCTGCCAAATCAAAGGACCGCTTCAGAGCTGAATCAAGCCTGCGGTCTTTGAATATCCTTCAGGGCAACACCTCCTTCAACAGGGAGGGTAGTTCTTTTTGTCACAGCCGTGACCAGGGCATCCACTTTAAGGCATTTCAAAGCGAGCCAAATGTTCCTCTCTCAGAGGGTATAATTGCCCCATAGACCTGGTAACCTTCAAAGGTCCCTCGGGGTCAGCCCATTGAGCCGAAAAGCTCTTGGATGGAGTCATGCAAAGGAAAGGCTCGAGCAGGCTTTCTGGTACTAGCCATCCTTGGATTAACCGAGGAGGCTGTGCCAACTCCAGGATCTTCAATCGAGAGGGCTTGTAAGGCATCTGAAATAAGCGCTGGCAGCTCCTCGCAGTGGAAATCCTCACCGCAGATGGATCATCAAGCTCCTGTGGCAATTCTGCACCAGACTCTGGCTCCTCAGTCCAAGACGTTCTGCCAGACCCTCAGAATCCTCATAGCCCGACCACGGGGGGGGGAAAGGGGGAAGGGGGTGTGCCACACTCAGAAGGGGAATTAGCCCTTCTGCGGTTTATCAGGAGGATAAGAAACAGGCAAAGCCAACTCCAAAAGGCCAGGATCCACCGGGGGGCAGGCAGAGGGTCCGAAGATCCCTGTGGAAGAGCTCTTTTAAGCATGTATGCCCTATGCAGCATTAAAACGAAATCAGGGGAGAAAACCGCTCCCTGACCGCCCAGATCCTGCCCAGGGCTATCAGCTCTATTATTAGCCTCACTCAGAGCCCCCCCCCCCCCGGATTCAGGGCTCTCCGTCGCACGGAGGCCGCGCCATGTGGAAAATCCAAAATGGCGTCCGCTGCCAGCTCAGAGCGCGAAAGATCGCCACTCGCCATGCTCGGGCCAGCTACCATCTGTACAGCACGAATTACTGAGCCCGCTGCTGATTTGCGCTTGCCACATTTAGAACAACGCTTTACAGTCTCCGCAGCCATCGCCGAAAACGGCGGTAAAATTCAAAAACATCCCGATCGCGGGGCCACCCGGAGGAGTCAGAAAACACTCTTACCTCACTAGACCGCGTATCACAGCTCCAGTCCTGCAGAAGAATCTCAAGAAAAAACTTCTTTTCAAGATCGCTGCGCTAAATGCACGACTGCGACTTTAATTTTTTTTTTTTTTTTACGCTGTGAGGAAAGCAGAGGCAAAAGAGGTAAATAAAAACACTCCGGAGGCTCAGATAAGTGGGAAAGGCAAACCAATGTGCCTACATCCACTGAGTGGGAAAGGAAAGGGAAAGCAAGCTAATATGTCCACATCCACGGAGGCATGGGTAAGGCAGGGAAAGGCTGACCTATGTGCCTTCAAAGTGAAGCTGCTATAGCCTCTAACACCCCGGCTAACAACTGGCAAGCCAGGAGTCACTCCAGGCAGATTTTGATGGAGCTCTAAGAAGCTGCAGCCACCCGGCTTGGGGAGCTAGAGAATACTGAAGAGGCAGTGGAGCTAGCTGGCCATGAGGCACTGAGAAAAGTTAAGTGCTCTCTATCTCCCCCTGCTGAAGCCATACGTAATGGCTTCATCTAGTTGATGACAAGGAAAGGATGATACATTGTGTTTTTTCTGCGTTAAGTTTAATTGAAATGCATCCGCCCACAAACTCATAATGTGGAGGCTGTGTTTAATTTCATTTGTGATTTCTGTTAGATCATGTTTGAACGGGATGTAGATTGTGACATCGCCTGCGTAGATGTAAGGATTAAGGCCTTGGTTGGATAGAGACTTGGCTAGAGGTGTCATCATTAGGTTGAAAAGGGTCGGTGATAACGGTGATCCTTGGGGTACTCTGCATTCTGGTTTCCATGATGATGATGTATTCAAATTTGATATCACTTGGTATGTTCTTGCGGTTAGGAAGCCTTTGATCCAGCTAAGTACGCTTCCTCCAATCCCGAAGTATTCTAGGATGTTTAATAGTATTTTATGGTTAACCATGTCGAACGCGCTGGACATGTCAAACTGTAGAAGTACACTGTTGCCAGTTGCAATTGCTTGTTTGAATTTGGTTAAGAGAGTGATTAGTACTGTTTCGGAGCAGTGGTTGGATCAAAATCCTGATTGAGATTCATGTAGTATTGCGAATTTGTTTAAGTAGTCGGTAAGCTGTTTGGTTACCATACTTTCCATGACTCAGGCACTGACAGGAAAGTCGGTAGCATGCCGCACCTCTTATCCCCAAGCCCACCACCCTGAGCCTTCCCCCTAAACTTAAAATCCCTGGTGGTCTGGAGAACCCCCCGAACCCCCCCCCCCCCCCCAAAACCTTACAAGCATCCCCAGTGGTCCGGTGGACTCCCCCCAAAAAACTTGAAAGCATCCCTAGTGGTCCGATGTATCCCTCCAACTCCCCCTCAAAAAGTACCCTGGTGGTCCAGCAGGCCCACCAACCCCCCTAATTTAACACTGGCCCTGGTTGTTAAGTGTAATCCAACCCCCTCCCCCTGACACCCTAGTCAGAGGAAGGCCTACTCCCTCCTACCTCTGGGCCCACCCTTGTCAAAATGGTGGTGCCCAGCCTCTGTCCGGTGCATCATCGGATGCACTGGGAGGGGGCCAAGTACAATAAAGGAAAAAAACTCCTTATGGTACCTAGGCCCCCCAGTGCATCCCAAGATGCACCAGGCAGGACCACCATTTCGAAGCAGGTGGGCCTAGAGGCAGGAGGAGTAGACTTTCCTCCTGCCTCCGACTCAAGGTATTTGGAGGGAGTTCGTGGGTGGGATTACACTAGACCACAGGGCCAATGGGCTCACTGGGCCACCAGGGCATTTTTGGGGAGAGGTCAGGGGATCACCAGGAATGCTTTTAAGTTTTGGGGGGGATCGGGGGTCCAATCGTTATTACACAGCTCTTGTGGGCGCGCATCAGGAACGTTCAGACCCCTTTACTAACCAATGCTCAAAACTAACAGCGTGCATAAAATTTGCATGCTGTTAATATTGAGATTGGTCAGTAACTCCAACTCGGTGTTCAGGGGTGTTTTTCCAGTGCTGTTCCCTACAGTGCCAGAGTTCTGTGCATCAGCCTATGAATGCCTTGCGAATAAGAGACAGCTGCAGAATAGATCTGCAATGGTTTGGCCAACCTCTAGTTCTATCCTTTTATTTGGCCCCACTGATTTCAATGTTCCTTTACTAGATCCTGGATTTAAGCTCTTGTACCCATATCATTTTATTGATGGCCCCAATAATTTGTATCTTTTGCAGTTCTGCTTTCATTCCACTTATTGCTGTACAGTTATAGGAGAAAGTATCTAGCTCAATTTCAGATATTCAGGTGACTAGCTTCTTAACTTTCAAAATGATTTATTTACAGAAAATTTGAAATTGAATAAAGAACTTTCTTTAAGATAATACAGAATTAAGGGTAATCCATACAACTGTGATGGGTCAGAGAACTTGATGACTGACAGCCCAATTCATAAAGCTTACTGTGCTGTCAACAACTGCTTTAGACTGGTTGTAGCCAGTCTAAAGCAAACATTATCTACCGAGTAATGAACAAAGGGTTTTTCCATGGCTTTAAATTGTGCCATTAGCAGCCACCGAGAACCCTATCCAAATATATTACAACAAGCTCATTAGTATTCTAATAAGCATTCCGTGCAATGCACAGCTCCAGAGCACCTAGCTTTAAACAAGCTAGATTTTGCAGCTGCCTATTTCCGCTCTCTATCTCCCTCCCCCCCCCCCCGAATTAAAAATCCCTGATGGTGACCCCTCCCCAAAGATCTCTTAAAAATTCCCTGGTGGTCCAGTAGACTCCGACACCCCCACCCTCCCCTCCCCTCCCAGACCCCCCAAAGCAAAAGAATCCTGGTGGTCCCAGTGGACCTTCTGACTCCTCCTCACTGTAACCATCACTCCCTGGTGGTCTAGTGACCCCACCCCCACCCCACGTACCTTAGATCCGCAGGAGGCAGGAGCAATGCCTTTTTCCTTCTGCCTCTGGGCCTAGCCTTCTCAAAATGGCGGCACCCAGCCCCTCCCTGGAGCATCCTGGGAAGTACTGGGTGGAGCTAACCACCATATAAGGATGGGGAAACTTAGAACCCTTTGTCTACAGTGGAGCCTTACTGTCAACAGTGAACTTGGAGGAGGAATAGCTAGGGGGACCAGGTTTGATTCCCACTGCAGCTCCTTGTGAATCTGGAAAAGTCACTTAACCCTCTGTTGCTCCAGGTACAAAATAAAGTATCTGTATGTAATATGTAAACCATTTTAATCGTAACCACAGAAAGGCAATATATCAAATCCCATCCCCTTTCCCTACTGCTTTGGGGAATGGCCAGTTTGGGAAAAAGATTACATCCTGAGCACAGAATTAGACACAAGGCGCATCAAATGGCGAAGACAGAAATAACTATAAATATTGTGCCTGGCCTATTGGATCAAAGGGTTTCTGAGTCAGTACTGTTATCTAAAACAACTGCATGCCAGAGGGTGGCAGTATAATACAAATGTGCAGAATACAAGTTGCTAATACTGTACAGTTGTTCCCTGATCCACTACTTTCGTTACCTCATTCAAGAATTCATTGAAGTTTGTCTTGACCTTTGTAAAAGCAGCTTGTCTAGTGTCGCCCCTTTTTTAAATTTTACTTTTTATTTCAAGCAACAAACCACAATATAGTAAACCAGTTCCAATTAATCAACAATGCTACCGCAGCCCACATCTCTCTCTTAGAATGTTTCCTTCTCCTCTCCCTCCCCCAACTCATATCTCCCCCACCATGTCTTTTCTTAAAAAAAAAAACAACATTACTTTTAAATACTGCTTCCATAGTTTTGCCCATAGTGAAATTAAACATCCAGAGTGGAATGTTCCCCTGTAAGAACTTCATATAGCTCAATCCCATCGTTTACAATTTCAGTCAGACCCACTTTGGTTACAAGGATTACAAATTTGTGAAGCTAAACATCCAGAGTGGAATGTGTTCCCCTGTAAGCCTGCACCACCGCCTACCCTCTCCCCCTCCCCCCACAGGCGCAGGAACCCTGACCTGACCCCCCCACATCCAACAACACGGGGACTGTCCCTACCCCCCTCTCCAGACAGGGGTTCCAAGGGGGCTGGAGATCCGGGGGGGGGGGGGAAGCTCCAGCCCCGCCTAGCTTCCCCTGGCATCCCTTCACATGGAGCCCTGGTGGCCCAGTGGACCGCTAGTCGTCTAGCAGCCCTTCCCCATCCCCCTACCTTCGCTGGACGAGGGAGGTGGCCTGCCTCCTCTTCCATCGGCACCGCCTCGAAAATGGTGGCACCCAACCCTGCCCAGTGCATCCTGGGATGTGCAGGGTGGGGCTTTACACCATGTGTGAAGCCCCACCCAGTGCATCCCAGGATGCACTGTGCAGAGCTGGGCGTCCCCATTTTCAAGGCGGCGCCAATGTTAACAGGAGAGAGACCAAGAAGGTTTAGTAGATAGGAGACCAAGAGGGGCATTTTCGAAAAGGGACATCCAAGTTGCAATTTGGATGTCCTTGCAAAACGGCAAAATCCAGGGGTGGGGAAACCAGTATTTTCGAAACAAGATGGACATCCATCTTTCGTTTCCAAAATACCGTAAGAGATGTCCAAATCCTTAAATTTGGATGTCCCTAGATTTGGTCGTCCCTAGACATGGATGTTTCTGACTTTTGGCGATTTTAGAAACCAAAGACGTCCATGTCAAAAACGGCCAAAATCAAGCCATTTGGTCATGGGAGGAGCCAGCATTTGTAGTGCACTGGTCCCCCTCACATGCCAGGACAGCAACCGGGCACCCTTGGGGGCACTGCAGTGGACTTCATAAATTGCTCCCAGGAACATAGCTCCCTTACCTTGTGTGCTGAGCCCCCCAAAACACACTACCCGCAACTGTACACCACTACCATAGCCCTTACGGGTGAAGGGGGGCACCTATATATGGGTACAGTGGATTTGTGGTGGGTTTTGGAGCGCTTGCTGTTCCCTCCACAAATGTAACAGGTAGACAATGTAACAGGTAGGAGGGGTATGGGCCTGGGTCCGCCTGTCTGAAGTATACTGCAGTACCCACTAAAACTGCTCCAGGGAACTGCATGCACTGTCATGGACCTGAGTATAACATCTGAGGCTGGCACGACATATTTTGAAAGATGCTTTTTGACGGTTGGAGGGGGTTAGTGACCACTGGGGGAGTAACAGGAGGTCATCCCCGATTCTCTCCGGTGGTCATCTGGTCATTTTGGGCACCTTTTTGTGCCTTAGTCATAAGAAAAACAGGTCCAGTGAAAACGTCCAAGTGTTTGTCAGGAACGTCCTTGTTTTTTTCAATTATGGGTCAAAGACGTCAAAGTGTTAGGTACGCCCAAGTCCAGCCTTCGCTACGCCTCTGACACGCCCCCTTGAACTTTGGCCGTCCTTGCGACGGAGTGCAGTTGGAGACCTCCTAAATTGGGTTTCGATTATACCAATTTGGACGTCCCTGGGAGAAGGATGTCCATCTTCCGATTTATGTTGAAAGGTGGACGTCCTTCTCTTTTGAAAATGAGCCCACAAGTGACATCAAAATGTTGAAACCAATTAGGTTAATCTAAGTTTCCCCTTCCCACACAGCCATCATCCCTGTACACTCAAACAAAGCAAGTAAACCAATGAGCTGCTGCATCCAAGTTGTCGTTCTTTATTGCTGGTAGCACTTTTATTAATATCACTATATTTTCAAACATGCTGGCTTGTGAAGTATACAGATCTGCTGTCTGAAATTTTGGAAAACAGAAATAAGGAAATTAAAAGTAAAATTTTAGATGTACTCTGTAGAAGTTGTTGTTTACTTTTGCAATGTGATGGATGCCTGCTGTGGTGTTTGCATGTGATAATCTTTGAATAACTGCCTATACTAATGGCTAAGGATTTCTGAATATGTGGTATCATTAAAGAACAAACTTTTAAATGTCCAGTTGGGTATATATGCTAATCTCAACTTTGTTAAATGTTTCAGACATATCCATCTATTTGTTCCCATGATATAAATGAATTCTATTATTCTGTCTCACTGTATTGTCAAATGTAAGCCACATTGAACCTGAGTTTGCTTGGGATAATGTGTATAAATGTGTTTTTTTTAAATCCTTTATCCTCCACATTTTAAGACACTGCCTACCTGCTGGATAGTGATGGAATAAGGAATGCAAGTTTGGTCCAGTGAAGACTAATTCAATTAACCTGCTCCTTAGCTGGGCCCTAGTACTACCATATTGAAAATGTGACCATACCATGCCTCTGTGGTTATGCTCCACTAATAAGTTAAAAGATTAACAGGATTTCTTGAAAGGGTTATATAAACTTAGGATGCATGACTAGGGACACAAACATACACTTATTTATTCAATATCACAATTCTTCATGTACAGCCACAAACAACCTTTTAGGGTGGGTGCATAGTGTTCACAATGAGCTCCTTTTGTTATCGACCAGATAGAGATAAGAATTTTCAGTTTTGGAACAGTTATCACAAGAACAAAATATAAGAAAACAAAGTGGGCTGCATTAGGGGCTTATAGCCCATTTATGTTTAAACAAAAGAGATCTGCATTAAACAAAATATTTATTTTTATTTTGACTTATAAAACCACTTGCCCCTGAAACATGTTCAAAACAGAATAATCCATTTGTGTATCTAAAAGGTAAACTTCTACAAACAGATGAAGATGTAAATCCATGTGCCCCAATGAAAGGAGAGTTTAATTCTACTTCATTTAATTTCAACATATTCCATCATCTTTATAACACTAGGCTTCCCAAGGCAGATTACAACAACAGTTAAGATGAACCCATGAGGAAACAGGATATCCTCACTGAAATGTGGCCATCTGTATTGTATACAGTGTATTTATTTATTTAGTTTTTAGTGTAGAAAATTAGCACAAAATACAGAGTTTAAAATTTCTGTTTCTACCTGCTATAATAAAGTTTTGATCTGTTTTAGTGATATTCAATTGTTATTTCATGATATTTATATCTACATATGAGAAGTTTTCAAATAAATTAAAAAGCTGTCCAACAAGATTTAAAAAAAAATCTTTTCTCCTCCACCTTTCAAGGCATTGCCTATCCAAATGAAACAGCTTTAGACTTGTTACAGATGGACCAACAATAAAAAAAAAACGACAACGTGGATGCAGCAGCTCATACATTTGTTTGCTTTGCTTTGAGTGCTAGAGATGACGGAGATGACGGCTGTGCGGGGAGTGGAAACAGATTAACTAATTTGGCTTCCTTGCTTACAGTGGATTAGATAGGCTCACTTCAGTTCCACTCCTGTTGAACCAATCGATTATCCCGGAAGGTTACGTGGCTGCCGACGATGCGCACGCGT